>NW_022589707.1:16761921-16801179 GCF_004348235.1 Phoca vitulina
GGGTGGGGAGAGCTTAGGGACACAGAGGCATTTGCTGGTGAAGGCTGCTAGCCTTGAGCTATCCAACGTCACATGTCTTCTCCTGGTTGAAAGTGCCAGAGGTTAGTAGGAACCCAGCACGCACTTCTCTCTTCCTTCTTCTCTTCACCAGCCATTGGGATTTCTATACCCCCCTCTTCAGTAATCCTCGGTGTGCTAGTATGAACTAAATTCAGATAATGTGGTATTTGCTGTTAATTATGAGGGAAAAAGCTTTGGATGGTCTAAGCCTCTCCCTGCAGAAATTCTTCCTGTCCTTTCCAGAGAGAAATTCCCCCCCATCCTTTCCTTCTCCTCCTTTCCTTCCTTTCTCCATAATTCCAATTTGGAAGGGACTTGGGTACAGGGAAAAAACAAAGGATGAATAGAGACAGGGAAGACCAGATCTTGGTCATTCAAGCTACTCAGAATCCAGTGGAACAAACAGAAGCTAAAATAACTCATTTTAACACAACCTCATCAAGGTTATGAGGGAAGGAGCATAGAATCTGGGGAGCACAGAGGAAGATGGTAACTCTGGGGAGGTGAGGACAGCCTTGTAAATGAGGCAGTATTTGAACTGAGACCTTAAAGACAGGAGTTCCCCAAGAGGGCAAGCAGGGCATTCCAGACCAAGGCGACAGTGTGGAGTTGGGGAAAACTATGGTGGGTTTAGGAGAATTCAATATGGCAGAAGGGTAGAGCGTGTGAGGCTAGAGAGCTAGAATGTCCCAGGCTTGATTCCACCTCGTGGGGGATCTGCCCTGTTCTGAGCGCGCGTGCACACACACATACACACACACACACACACAGGTCCTGGAGGCCATGTCTGCATGCCCAGTGGTAGTCAAGAGACCAAGAATACTCTTCTCCTCCCGTTCCTCATCTCTTCCTCTTCCAAAGCCTGATTAGGTCAATTGGCATCTCTCCCAGGAATTGAAAGTAGGGCTTCAGAGAGCCCAGTTTGTCTCTACTGAGGGCTCAGAAGCTCCAGGGTAGCCGTGGTTGCCCTCACGTGCATGGAATAGCCGAGAAAGACCAGAGTTCAACCTGTAACTGGTGGGTTACAGTCAGTGGCTGTGCTCCTTCCTGACCTTCCTCCTGGTTCCTGGGTGGTCCTGGGCCCTCCCTGTCCTTGGCCTCCACTGTGAGATACTCTTCCACATATACTCACTTGAGTATGTTTCAACTCTCTGAATATATTTTTAGATATAGATAAACACATGTAAGAGGAACGAGGGTCAAGAAATCAAGCTCACCCTTACAATGAGTGCTGCACTCTTAGGAGTTCTGTTTTTTAAATGTTGGTTGCAATATATTGTTTGAAACACTGAGCTAGCATGAGTGGTTTTCTCTTCTTTGCAACCGAGAGCCTTGTCTGAGAAATGTTAACGCACATAACCAGCAGCCAGAGTGGGGGTGTGGGGGTTACATTCTTCCTACTCATCACAAACCACCCTTAGATCTGATCCCCATCATGGATAACAAATAGGTTTCAATTCCAGTGTCAACTCTGATCAACTTTCCGCGGCTCCCTGGCGCACTGTGCGCATGGGGAACCTGAAGCTCCATCCAGCCTCAGAAGAGAGGGTGCCTCGATCAATTAGCACTGTCTGCCAGGTGCGGGAGGCATGGACATACTATTTGTTCCAGCATCTCCCAAGGGCCTGGCACAGAGCGGGTACTCATTAATATTTGTTGAAAGAATAAATAAAATGTTTCCCATCTCTGACCTTCATTGTCTAACCAGGTTAACCTACCTCTATCATGGTTCACTTGCCCTGGTCTCAAAGTCACATTGTAGAATTCCCTTTTGCCCAGCCAGAATCCCTAGGAAACTTTCTTAATGAAGGCAGAAAACACTTTGGCTTCCAGGTTTCCCTTTAACAGTGACCTTGGTGGGCTTCCTGCACCTCAGGTGTGTCCTCCAGCACCCCGTGGGTCCCCATTCCTTTCAGCTTCCCCGGTTCTGCTCCATCCTGATGGTGGTCCCAGGTGCTCCCTGCCTTAGTCCCATTCATCAGCCTGGCTCCAGCTGCTTGCTTTGGGCCTCCTGCGCTTCTCAGAGACCTCTCCCCCTCCTCTCTGTGGCTCCCCCCCCCCCAACCGCCGCCTTTGCACTCCTCCCCAGCCCCGTGCACCCCAGAGTACAAACACAACGCGCACACCGATGTGGATGAGATCAGCAATGAAATCAGTGAAACGTCAGCATTGACACGGATCATGCATCTGGTTTTGGGGGAGCTGACAAACTGGGCCGGAAAGACTGTAAAACGCAGTTTGCTGAGAAGGAAGGCCCATCTGTTGTCACACATGGAATAAGCGCCTGAGCCCAGGCATCAGGTGTGTTGTTTCTCAGCAAAAACAACCTCTTTCTATTTCTCTGAGACAACTGTGTGGTCAAAGAAGAATTTCGAGGCTCCGGGCTGGCAGGCCGGGATGGAGCTGCTATCACAGAATCCTACTGCTGGGGAGGACAGAGTCTCCTGATTGACTGGACAATTGCAGGACAATTTGGCTTGCTTTTCCTTGCAATCACATGCATGCTGTTCAAGGATGCACACCCCACAAGGACTCTACTTCCGGGAAGCCCCTTCTCTCTCCCCAACTCCCACGTTCCTTCGGGTGGCATCTAGGCTGGAGTGGGGGACAATGACCTGGGTTCTGCAAGGAGAGCTCTCCCAAGTGGCCACCTCCACGCCCTGCACGGGCCACTCAGACATGAGAGGCATCCGCCTGGGGCTGAAAGGCAGGAATTCATTGCAATCTCCCTGGCTCTGTCCTTGGCGCTTGGAGCCATTTCCTGGAATGGAGGGGCGGGGGAAATATTTCCCCCAAATACTGAGAAGAGTTATTTTGGGCATAAGATGTACAAAATATGAGAAGGACGCTCCTTTGGCCAACATGGACACGTTCCCCTCAGCCCAATGTCCTCAATTGCTAGAAAAGGGAAGAACCTAAAAACATCCAGTTTTTCTCTTGCCTTCTCCCCCTACCTAAATGAGAGAAATGATCCGCAAGGCATCTCTGCTCCTGGGGACACGGGAATGGCAGCGACTATGATTCTGTAGACCAGCCTGGTGGGAAAGAGATTGGGTACCCTCTCTCCCACCAGTCCCAGCTGACGGCTGCTCACCTCAGAAGGCTACAGAGCAAACTTCCCCGTTGTAGTTCCTACAACGGGGGTCACGGAGCTGGGGCTCCTGGGTTGGTGCCTGCAAGTACCTGCCCTCTGCCCCGCCCACCCTGAAGACCCTTCTAGCAGAAATCAATCATCTCACCCACTCCAAAACTGCTATTCTCAAAGGACAACCAGGCGGCCACTCCTCTTGGATCTAGCTGTACGTAAGGATTCACAATTCCCAAATGCCACCATCTTGCAACTATAGAAACGGGAAGGTAAAGGCAACCACACCCACAATGCAATGTAAACCAGGCCGGGAGAGAAGGCGGACTCTGCCCGGGGCCCACCTGCTAACAGTGGGTATTTGTGGTCCTGACAAGAGAGCCGGTAACAGGGAGAAACATGCAGTAGGCCTCTCCGCGACCCGCTGCTCTGTCAGCTCAGAAAACCCCAATTTCTTCCATTGTCAAGAAGGCAACTTGCTTGGCTTTGAGGTCAGATGTGTGAGACTCGGCAGAATTTCTCCGAGATATTTGGGTTCTTCCTGACAGGTTTCCCTCCAGCTCTACCCCACAGTGGTCCTGTTCCTAGGCTTTGGCCTCATACAGATCCCCGCATTCACACATCAGAGATGAACACCCCCACCGGAAGATGATGCCGGAATTCTTAGCCGCAGAGCAAAGCTAGTTCCCAGAAACCGAACGCTCCTACCCGAACCCCCAGCACCCCCGACTCTATCCCCTTCCGAGGGGGGCAGGGTACCCTGATCTCGGGGATGTGCTCAAGGCAATTTCCAAAGCATCTCAGCAGCTGGGCTGGCGGCTCTGACAGTCTCCGGGGACCCTGGCTGCCTCCATGGCACAGATTCCTGCTCCGTGGGCATGGCGCAGCCCGGCCCCGAATCCAGATCTCCCCGGCCGCCTTCCCTCCCGTTTGAACTCTGGGACAAAGCCGCCATAGTCCAGAACCGAGCCGTCTGTCCTGCCCCTCGCCCGCCTCAGTTTCCCCCGCGGTCAGCGTCGGGTGGGGTGGGGTGGCTGGCCAAGAAAGACCGGCGGAGAAGGGAGAAGGAGCGTGCCCGGGCCTTACCTCGCAGCTGCTTGCTCCGCGATTCCTCCGGGGCTCCATGCCTGCCCGCCCCTCTTATAGCCGCCCGAGCACAACTTGCGCAACTGGCCGGCAAGCCCGGGCGCATCCTGAGCGCCTGCTCCCGCCCCGCCCTGCCCCGCGGCGTGGGGCAGCGTCCGGCCCGCCGGCTGCGGGGCAGGGGCCTCGAGGGAGGGCCTCCGCGGCGCCGGCAGCCACGCGCACGCCCTCGGGGACCGCCCGGGGGCAGGCTGGCGGGGGCGGCAAGTCCTGGCGGGCCCGCCCGAGGCTCTCGGCACGGCCGCGATGCCGGGATCGACCTCTCGGGGCCAGGGTGGCGGTGAAGCGCTCCTCTGAGCCCGCCGGGAGCTCGGACGGCGCGCCCTCGACGAGGCGGAGGCGCACCGACGGCGAGGCCCGCGCGGCCGGCCCCACGGCCCCGGGCTAGAGGGAGCCTGCCCGCCGTGCAGCCCGCGCCCCCACCCAGGATGGGGGTCTGCTCTGGCGCGCCCAGAACCCGGCTTCCAGTGCTCAGCCACCGGCACTGGGTTGTGAGGAGTCTGCCCCCAGGCGACACTGGGTGCGCTGCTTCGGAGGGCTGTGAGGAGGACGGCGCACTCCGGCCTTTGGGGGATGCTCTGGACGCACCGCGAGCCCATCCCCTACCCAGTATTTCCCACGTACGCAGGAGAGTGTACGAAGCGATATTTTCCCCTCCCGGCCTGGGAGTAGGAGCCTGAGCCTCCCTCGGGTTTCAGGGACAAGGAAACTGAAGTCCAGGAGGTTAAGTGACTTTCTTCAGAACCCCCAGCTGGGAAGTGGTAGAAATGGGCCAGGAACCCAGGTGCCAACAACTAGATCAGGCCCATTCCCGTTCCCACGGCAAAGAGCAGCCCTGAAAACAAACCGTTCAGTTAAGAACCAGCCCATCTTGTGCGGGAGCAGTTGGGAAGTTACGTGGGTGGGCCGAATTCGGCCACCACCTGTTTTGGTATGGCTATGAGCTAGGACTGGTTTTTGCATTTTTAAATAGTTGGAAAAAAAATAAAAAGAATAGTTATGGCACGTGAACATTATATGAAATTTACATTTTGGTGTCCATAAATAAAGTTTTGAATTTTGGCCAAAAAATGGGGAGGGGACCTTTTCCCTTTTGTACCTACATATCTCTGATGTTGCCTCTTGGTCTGAAAAGCCTAAAATGTTTACTATCCAGCCCTTTGGAGAGAAAGTTTGCCAACCCCTGAACTAAAGGATACAATGAACATTAGCTCCTCTGGGTGGGCGTTGTGGGTGGGCGTGCAGTTAGTTGTGGGTGGGCGTGCAGGACTGCTCATCCAGCCCTTCTAGCAGAATATTCCCATTGCCCTGGGGTCTCTTCCCTCCCCATTGAAGAAGCTTGTCCTGGTCACCTTTCCAGCCAACTCCCCTCCTTCCAACTGGCTTGGGTGACCTCTTCCACCTCTTCCCACAGGCTGTAAGTGGAAGGCAGGGGTCAGGTCATCCCCTTTCTAGGTCCTGGTACCTTCGCAGTGCCAGGCGCACCTGGGGGCCCAGGAAGAGTTTCCTGAATGGAACCCCAGGGGCACTATGGACCACAGAACTGATTTCCGACACGCAGTATTAGTGACCACAGTGTGGGGATTCCTCTAGACTCAAGGCCACTGGGAGGTAGATATTTAGAAGGTGGGGAAAGACACCTGCAGTGATGATGGTGTGTAGGGCTGACACGGGTCCTGGCGACACCATCAGGTTGCATTGGAGACTTTCTTATGGAAACATGTTCCCCAAAGGCTGGTGTGCTCCGCCAAGACCACAGGGGTCTGTTTTGTTCACTGCTACATCTTCAGCTCATAGTCCAGGACCTAGCATGACGTATTTCATTTTTAAGACATATTTTTAAATGAAAATTTCAAACATACAGAAAAGCAGACAATATACCCATCACCTAGATTTCCCATATTTGCTTCATTTACTTTTTGGTTAAAATATTTTAAAGCAAATTACAAGCATCGTGACATTTCATCCTTAAATACTTCAGTGTGAGTCTCTAAAAAATAAGGAAGCTTTTCCCCATAACCACAAGACCATTATCACACAATTATAATTCCTTAGCATCACGAAAGAGCAACTCTACTTTCAAATTCCCCAAATATCTCAGAAATGTCCTTCATAGTTGCTTTGTTTGAGCCTGGTTGTTTTGCACTTATTTAATAACTACTTATTGAAGGAAGGAAGAAAGGAAGTTGAGCTAGTATTTGTGGAAGTCAGGAAGTGTTAGCACTGCCTGTGATCTGTAATTGTGCTGCCACCGAAAACGTGGGAAACCAACTAAATGTCCGACGAAAGAAATTGATAAGATTATTGAAAAGCCACGTAAGAGCAATATGCACGCATTAAAAATTATGTTGTAAAATATAATATTTAATGATGCAGGAAAATTAATTCTATTTTGTGAACTGGAAAGAATCCAATTATAGGGCTTCTGACTGGCTCAGTCGGTAGAGTGCGTGACTCTTGATCTCGGGGTTGTGAGTTCGATCCCCACGCTGGGTGCAGAGATTACTTAAAGAAATAAAAATAAATAAATAAATGAAGAATCCAATTACAAAATGGTGTTTTCTGATCACACACATTCACACCAAAATATACGGTATCGCTTCTGGGAGTGGGATTAGAAATGATGTTTAATCTCTTTTTTTTGGTGCTTTTCTGCTTTTAGAAAGTGTATACAATGGAATTACATTTTAAAGAGAAATATTTTATGGTGCTTTGTGTTGTTTTCATATAGCGGCTGTTTCACTTGCTGCAATCAAGTTTTCCTTGTCCCCAGCGTCTTTATAACTTGGCTCTAAGCAAGGGCTTAGCTTATTTGCAGGACCCCATGGCAGCCTGAGGTTGCTCATCTCAGCGGCACCATCTTCGGGGTCACAGGCTGGATTTGAACAGATCTCTTGCATGAACATCAAACAGCACTTGAGGCTGCATTGCAAGGATATGGACTGCCTATCTGTCTATCCATCACCTACACTTGGTTGATTAATAAATCTTTATGTTATTTTGGGGTGCCTGGGTGGCTCAGTAGGTTAAGTGTCTGCCTTCAGCACAGGTCATGATCCCAGGGTCATGGGATCGAGTCCTGAGTCCCACATCGGGCTCCCTGCTCAGCAGGGGGTCTGCTTCTCTCTCTCCCTCTGCCCTTCCCCCGGCTTGTGCTCTCTCTCAAATAATAAATAAAATATTTAAAAACTAAATAAATCTTTATCTTATTTTATTTTTAATAAAATACTATATAATAAAATATTTTTTTAATTCAAAAGGGACAAAGAGATATGTAAACTCAGTCTCTTCCCAGTCCTCCCTCTTTCCCTAGTAGCAACTGTTATTACCAATTTCTGGTGTGTCCTTCCATGCATATTCATGTTCTATCCTTCATCTATCTATTTGCTTAAAAAACACATACACACACACACAAATGATGTCATAGTAAACACACTACTCTTCCTGCCCCTTGTCTTGAAATTTTTTTATTTTGGTGAATTTCCAATTTCCATAATACATTTACAAGAAAACATGACCTAACAAATCCCCACATACCCATCATCCAGCTTCAACCACTATTAATCTCACTTCTTCCATTTAATATATCCAGAATCTCACTTCTTACCAGCATACATATATCTTAATGGTCTCGAATATAATTTCCTACCAGTATACATAGAGCTGTGCCAATCTTTTTAAAGTCATATATTTCATTTTATGGATGCACTGTCATTAATCTTACCATATTGTTGCATACATGATGTTTGAATCAATATATTTAATTAAATTAATTAACATTTAATGTAATTACATTTCAATATGAATAAATATAGTGATGTAACTATACTTACCTATGGGTGACTATATCTGTGGAAGAAATTCCTGGTAATTCTGTGGGAGAATTGTTGAGTCAAAGGGTATGTACATTCAAATAGAAATATATGCCAAGTTACATTCTGTAGAGATTGCACCAATTTACATATGCAAATGGATGCAAGTAACAGTGACTTCAGCACCAACAGCATTTAGTTAACTCTTATAACCAGAAGCCTGGAGGAGGGCAGGCGTAGTAGCTCAGTGGCATCATCAAGGATCCCGCTCCTTCTAAACATGTCTGGATCAAAGGCACATTGATGTATGTATGAACAGATCTTGTTGGTTCAGATACAATTTTTCTGCCTAAGACATTCACACATAAATGTTCTGTCTCCTCATCTGACTGTGCTTTGTCTGTTTGACTCTATAATAAAATTCAGAAGCAAAACAGAAGAAGAAGAAAAGAAGAAGAAGAAGAAGAAAAGAAGAAGAAGAAGAAGAAGAAGAAGAAGAAGAAGAAGAAGAAGAAGAAGAAGAAGAAGAAGAAGAGAATCCTGCTCCTTCTGATCTTCTATTCTTCCATTGTGTCCTTGTGCTTATTGCTTCACAGTTGCAAGATGCCCTTCAGGCATCATGTCCTCACATGATTGCCCAGTAAGACAGAGGCAAAAGGTTTTCTTATCTTGAAATTCTGTTTCAAGTTGGGGCAGGGAAGTCACATTTTCCCTTATTTCTCATTGACCAGACCTGGGACTTACGCCCACCCCTATCACTGGCAAAGTAGAATGTGATTGCCATGACTGATTGAGACCAGTCATCACTCTCCCCCTGGGGCTGGGGCAGATCAAGGTGGATGAAGGAAAGCTCTGTCCTCACCTGAAAGAATTAGGGTTCCCCATGAGCTTGGAAGGAGAGTAGAAATGGCTCTTGGGTACACAACAAATAACGCTTGCTGTATTCAGCTATGGTGTGTTATCAAGCTTCTGATAATCTTGACTTATTATTAAATAGTAAAACTTGAGCCCTGACAACCTTCACAATAAAAAAAAGGTAATCTAGCACTTTATATTTCAATATTGCTTTTTCTTTTTCAAAGCACTTTCATGATCTCGTTTGATTTTGACCGTGACCCACGGAAAGAGGTAGGGCGGGTCTCATTCCCATGTTACAGGCGGGAGCCTGAGCTTCAGAATGGTCAGAAGACTCTCCCGGTGTCATTGGATGCCATAGCTGTCAGTCAAGGTGGCCCCTGTGGTTCGACGCTGACGTCAGCCATGAGCTGCCAGCTGACAAGGGTGCGCTGGGGTCTGAAGGTGGCCTCACAGAGCCCTGTGCTTTGCAGGCCCACTGGTGTTGCCCTGTTGAGGGAGAAGAAAGGCAGATAACGGTTAAATCTCTCTTCTGACTTTAGGTAATCCTAAGAAGCTTCTCTTGTATGAAATAGGTCTTTCCAACTACATTGAGGAGGAGTCTAAACAGGCCTATAAATTGGACTAAAAAAGCAACTGGATACTTCAGCCAAATAATAGGTCTATGAAATAAAATTAATATTAAATATGTGTATGGGGGGTGGACTGGATTGGATCTTTTGGTATGTACGTGGCCCCTTACGGGTGAGCTCCCCAAGGGCAAAGACCATATCTTATTCACCTCCCTGTTCCCAGCCCCTGACACAGCACCTGATACGTGGCAGGTGCTCCCTAAATGCCTGTCAGGTGTGTGAGTGCTCTAAGTTATTTCTGCTGATGACTGATGTTCCCCCTGTTATCATGTCAGAGGACCCTGGTTATTTCTACATAGAACCAATCTAAAAGTATAATCAATCAATCAATCAATCAATCAGTTAATTACAAATTTGTCTCTATTTCTGTCTGCATCATGAGAATGTACATTCCATGAGGATCAAGACTGGGTCTGCTCATCCCAGCTCAGGACCTGATACATAGTAAGGGCTCTATAAACTGTGAAATGGAGTTTTGAGCAAATGTTTGTATCCCTAGGTTTTAGCAGTGGGCTCATAGTGGGCCCTCAATAAATATCCATGGATTATCCATTCTTGACTGCGAACAACAGTGACTTCGTGAAAACGTATGTCTTACAGGTTGGGGTGAAGTGGAGCAAGACAGTGTCCTGGGTGGACAGAGAGCCCACCATGAGGTCTGCTACCTTCCATAGGATCCCATCTGAAGGGCCAGGTCAGCTGGAGGAGAGACTCAAGGAAAGAGATCAAATCCTTTACAAAGGAAGCTAAAGAGGGGCTGGATATTGAAGGACCTGAGAGAGAGTGGGAGCCATTAAAGATACCATGTGAAGGATTCAGAGGGCCAAGTCTCCATTTGGGGAGAGTCAACTGGCAGAGAAATATGGGAAGGCTTGCAAGGAAAAAACTAAAATCGAGGAGACAAATTAGAAAAGATCTTTTTTTTTTTCCCCATTTGTGCATTTATTCATTCAACCAGGAAGCATACATGAAGAGCATACATGGGCTGGGCCCGGTGCTAGATCCTGGAGATGAAAAGAATGAGTAAGATTTCGTCGTGGACCTCTGCAATAGTTCCGGAGCCTGAGTGAGGGGCGTGGGAAGACAGGAGAAGAGCCAAGAGACATTTTGAAGACAAGAACACCAGCCCTCCCTGTTCACTGAATGCCCAACCTGAGGAGGGAACAGCAGCCATGATTCCACATGCCTACCAAGTCAGTGACGGTGCTGCGGTCAGAGGCGAGGAAAGTGCGAGGTGCCTGGGCGTGGAGGGGAGAGGGCAGGCTGGGGCAATGATGCTTGTGACCGTGGCTGTTTGGAGCATCCCACTGCAGATGTCTGGCAGTGAACTGGGGACTGATGTCCACGTGAGGGGCCAAGGATGGAGATATGGTTCCAGGCATCATCTTCAAAGATAGGAAAGACGACTTCTTTTTTTTTTTTTTTTTTTTTTATTTATTCATTTGAGACACAGAGATACAGAGAGAGTGTGTGCATGAGCAGGGGGAGAGGCAGAGGGAGAGGGAGAAGCAGGCTTCCCGCTGAGCCAGGAGCCTGATGTGGGGCTCGATCCCAGGACCCTGGGATCATGACCTGAGCCAAAGGCAGATGCTTAACCATCTGACCCACCCAGGCGCCCAGGAAAGACGACTTCTTATGACATCGGGTTGTGGGGTGCAGCAGGTTGTGGGGAACTGTGAAATGCTGTGTAATCTGTAAGGTTACAGTATAGTCGTGTGCAGTGGGAGGCTGTGAAAGAAGGGGAGGATTGCTGGGGTAAAGGTCAGGAGGGGCTCGGAGGAAGCCCCACAAAGTAGAGGGTGCCCTGGAGCTCAGCAGTCTACAGAAGGTTGGGGGGAGAGCCCTGGGAAGAACGCAGCAAGAACAGTACCGCCACCACCCCCTGCCTTTAACTATTTAATTGCCCAAATAATCATGTTCATTGCAGAAAATTTGAAAATGCAAAGAAGAAAGCCACAAAAAAAGCCATCCCTAATCTGCCCCCCTCCCCCACGCTGAGATAACCCCTGTTAATATGGTTGTGCTGATTTGCCCAGATTTGGTAACAGCCTCTTCCATCCTGGGTTGGAATCCAGCCTGGAAACTCTGAAGAAAGAAATGACAGCCAAGAGGTCGACTCCAACAGGCTCATGCTCCGGGCTGCATGCTCTTTCCCTCACCGAATCTCTCCTCCCAGTTGGAGTGGAAGGACCCGGGCCATGATCCTAGGTAGAGCTGGACCCTCCCCAGGAACCTGGGGACTGAGCAGGCATTTGGGAAGATGCTGCGGAAAGAAAGCAAGAAGCCTTCAATCCTACAAGAAGGCTGAGCCCTGATGCATCCTGCGGCTTCCAGTCTCCAGCGCTGTGCCTGTCCCTGAAGGAGGTGTTTTACCAGGCTCCTTGCATAATCATCTGTAGACATGTCTCTAGCAGCTAGAGGCTAGCTCAAGAGGACCACCCGCTTCTCCTGCAGTTAGAGTAGCAATTATGCTGGGTGTGCAGCACCTCCTCAGGGACCCGTAAGGAATTCAGTCTTCCAGGAACAATCTGGGAACAATTCAAAATCACCATGGAAACATGACTGGCGACATCGATTGTCTGCCAGAGGGCCTGTGTGGCACGGTGTCTCTGAGGGCTGGCCTTAGGGCCACACTGCCTGGGGTTGAATCCTGACTCTGCCATTTATTAGCACGAGCTTTGGGGTAAGTTACCTACCCTCCATCTGCCTCTGCTTCCTCATTTGTGATGAGAGCATTGTAGGGCCCGCTCATAGGGTTATTGTGAGGGTAGCTCGTGTTCATTTAGGTAAAGCACACGGTAACCACTCTACACATGGTACTTATTAATGAGAGCAGGGGCATTCAGAGCACACTGCACGGTGGGGTCAGTCTGGAAGGCTTCCTGAAGAAGGCACTGGGTTTGTACGGGGCTGAGCAGTCAGGGACGGAAGGAGTTCAAATGTGCCTGCTCAGCTGAATGCAACACAGTGACCACAAAATCCATCCATTCTGCCTTTATGTGACTCTTGGGCCTGAGTCCTGGTTTGTCCCATCATGGCCTGTAGGGAGGCTGATGAGTGGGAAGATCTGCGTGCCCAGGGCTGAGGCAAGGCTGGCAAGCGCATTTCTGCAGTACATCACGTGAGTGGGGTTGCTGCGTGGCACTGTGCGTGGCTAAGCAGCATGGTCTAGCATCCAGGAGCTCTGGAGGACCCTCCTGGGCAGGGCCTGCTCCCAGAAATGTGGCTCCCTAGCGCCTGGCCCCAGCCTGGGCATGTCTTGTCCTGTGCCCAGGGAGATGTCCCTTTATTATACTTTAAAAAATAGAGTATCTTATACTCTGATTATACAAGTAATGAACACGTCTTGTAGAAAACATCCAGAGAAGATACTTTAAATTTCTTATGATTCCCCTACCCTGATATCACCAGTGTTTTATATTTTTTATGCATAACTTTTCCCTCTTTCTTGTGTTTTGCTATATGTGCATATATACTTTTTGCTATCATAAACAGGATCAACCAGTGCATATTGTTTTGCAATGTGATATTTTCAATTGTCTTCAACTTTCTTTTCATGTCATTAAGTATTCTCCCATGATCATGATGTAATTTGTAATGCTAGCATTGTGCAACTATGCCATAAATTATTTAACCTATCTCTTATGGAAAATTTAGATCCTTTTAGATGATTTTTTTAATCTCATAAACAGTGCTCTCATGCATAATCTCGTAGATAAGTCTTTCACATATTCACGCTTACTTCCTTAGGCTCATTCCTAAAGGCTGGACTAACAGCTATGCCTATTTTAAGGCCTTGGATGCCTACTGCAAGACTCCCCAGATGAGACCCCCCCCCCCCATTGGCTTCCCTACCTGTGGACCTGAGAAGGCCTGGCTATACCACTTACAGGGAGCGGGGCTGAAACCAACAAGCACCTTAGAAATTCCCCCATAGCTGAAGGAAAGTGGCTGGGACAAGGAATGTGGCAGAAAGTTGTGTCATCTGCTATGCAACCAAAAAACGTCGCTGTCCCTTGAGAGCCAGTAAGCTGACGACAATTGGTGGAACCTGGGAACACCGTGGAGGTGAGTGCAGTGCCTCAAAGAGGAAGGACTCAGGAAAGACAAACTTTCCAGTTCAAAAATCTGCTTTCCAGCTCAAAAACCTGCTTGTAGCTTTCAAGGGAGCCCCAGCTTTGCCCACGCCTCTAGACTATGGTCTGTCTATCCCTCTAGACGGAGCTCCCCAAGGGCAGGGATGTGTCTGTCCACCTTTGCACGCCCACACCCAGCCCAGGGGCTGGGAAAGATTCGTTGAACTGGCATGACAAACTCCACCCCAACTCACAGCCCCTGTACCTGCTTGTCCTGCATTTTCAAGTCAAGGGCAAGGCTGCTGGCACCCACCTTACTGCCAGCACAGTGTACATTAGAGCATCTTTTCTGGAGGCTGCTTGAGCAATGTGTCCCGAAGGCCTTAAAACCTGCGATTTCACCTGTAGGAACACCCTAAAGTAATCCACGGCCCCCCAAGAACTGCCGGCCTGCCTTTCCCATCTATGTCCCATCGATTCTCTTTATACCCCCTTCACTCACATCGCTTCCCCATTCACATCCCAGGCATCCTGGCCATTGGGACGAAGCATTTCCGGCCCCATGCCCCCCACTCCGCTCCTCCTCCAGACACAGTTAAAAATAAGACCTCCTCCAGCGCACCCGCCCTGGCCCCTAGCAGGACGGCTTTCCCACGGCGTGAGAGTCCCTTATGTGCGTGACTTGTTTGAACTTCCAAACCACAGTCTGTTTGAGGGTAGGCAGGCAGAATCCACATCTATGTTATCTTCATCCTTCTCTACACCTGGCAGAGCTCAGGCCCAGCGGCGGGCTCGGGGTGGGCTGTCGGCACTGGGCACTGCGGCGGCGCTGTGAGCCGCCCCCTTCCGCCTGCTGACGTCAGCACGTTGGCGTCGGGCACGAGCTGCGCAAGCGCGCACCCTTCCTAGGAGCTGCGGTGTTTTCAACCCCGGTTTTCAGGTCCTCGATCTAAAATTCAGGTGAGCAAATGGAGGCTGGAAGGGGTGAGGGGCATTGGCCAAAGGCACACAAATTGGGTAGAACCCACACGATCGGATTTTAAGTTTGATGCTCATTTCCTGAGGCAAACTGCTTCATATTTATACTGGGATACAAATATGATTATTTCTAATAGAAAAGAATTCCTTCCTTTGCAATAAGATCGAGCATACAGGACTTTAAATAGGTACGAAGAGTTCCCCTGGTGAATTACAGGGAGGGTTTAATGAACTGAAATTTGATTCAAAAGTGCCAGCACCATGAAATGGGGTTTTTTGAGATAAGGAGCCCCTGTCACGGTCTTCCCAGAGACCCGGAGGCCCTGGCATCCTCGGTTCCTCATCTCAAAAAGCAGTGCCTTTTTACTAATAATGACTGAATTTGTATTGGTAGTACAGTTAATTACTGATAGTAAATTTGCAAGAGGGAGAGTTACTGAGATACTTAACCCACGCTGTGCCGGCCTTCCAACATTGAGAATGAGAAAGTGGAGGCTCAGAGAGGTTCATTAATTTGCTCAAAGTCGCCCAGCAGAGCCCCAATTCTAGTCCCGGCCAATCTGACCGAGTAGTTAGGGTTCTTTCCCCTGTCCAGGTGGTTCTCACCCCAGCTGTGTATTAGTGGCTCCCGGTGCCCAGGTCTCAACTGAGCCTAATAAAATCAGAATCACTAAGCTTGGTGCCAGCCATCAGTACTTTTTAAAAGCTCCCCAGGAGCTTTAATGAGCAGCCTGGTAGAGACAGCCTGAGCCGTGCATGCCATGCTGCCTCTCAGCCCTCACCCAGGAGCCTCTTCACTCCCGGGGAGAGCCCTGACAGGAGACAGAGGTTCCCACCCCTCTCACCTCAGAACCACCCAGGAGCTTTTTAAGACAGACGGCTGCCCTGGGCACCACCACAGATCACTGAAGGCAGGAACTCTGGGGTAGCATATGTGCATTAAGCAGATGTATTTTTAAAGCTCCTGCAGCCAGTGTTGAGAATTAGTCCAGAGGCTTGAACCAAACGGCCTCTCCGGGGCCATGCCCT
Source organism: Phoca vitulina (assembly GCF_004348235.1). NCBI lineage: Eukaryota > Metazoa > Chordata > Mammalia > Carnivora > Phocidae > Phoca > Phoca vitulina. The sequence continues at coordinate 16,777,592 of NW_022589707.1, forward strand.
TCAAGGCAGCCAAGGGGCGGACACCAGGTGAGGGGATCTACCCTTCATGGTATTCCTGGCCAGCTGTGGGCAGGAAGGACAAAGGAGAAAAGGATCAACATCCCACAATCCAGTGTGCATCATTAAATGCTCAGGAAAAGTCTTACTCTCCAGTCAATTAAATGCTTCCCTGCAAATTCGTTGACAAATTTACTTGACATAATCTTTCTTCACAGAAAAAGCAAAGTGCACTTTAGTCTTGGCATAGAAAAGTGATTAAAAAAATTAGTCATGAATGAGGTCCAGATGAATGGGGTTCACTGTGGGAACAAAGGGAACTCACAGAAAGAGAAAAACTGGATCTGCAGCCTCCGAAGAGCATCTATTGTGTGAGGGCTTTGTATGCAAAGCGGGGAGAGAACTGCTGAATAGGACTGTGATTCTGGGGGAGAAACAAAAGATTACCAGTCAATGCAGGAAAGGGAGCTAGGCGCACCCAGGGCAAAGAGCCCCATAAGGAGGGCAGGCTGCGGGCTGGAGGACCGGGGCCAGCTGCTGAGAACTTGAGCCTGCTCCCTCCAGGTGACTCCCTCCTCCTGATGGGCCCAGGCTGGGCCTTGCCCTGAACTCTCTTTAGGAAAGTATGGGACAAAATCTCCTCTGAACCCAATCAACTCTTCACAAAGGTAGAAGAGAAAGAAACCAGTTTTCTTATTCAATCAACATTAAACCCGAATGGGATGCACATCACAGGCAATCTGCTAAAAGATTGCAAAGACAGAGAGAGACATTTCCCTTTTATATAAACAGCTACAACCCATCAGGTAAGAAAACATGATAGCACCATTTGTCCGCATAGCTCATCCTGGATTCCCCTGGTTTGGGGGGTGGCCGTCTGTGTCTGCTAATTACTTTTTTTTTTTTTTTTTTTAAAGATTTTATTTATTTGACAGAGAGAGACACAGCGAGAGCAGGAACACAAGCAAGGGGAGTGGGAGAGGGAGAAGCAGGCTTCCCGCTGAGCAGGGAGCCCGATGCGGGACTCGATCCCGGGACCCCGGGATCATGACCTGAGCCGAAGGCAGACGCTTAACGACTGAGCCACCCAGGCGCCCTCTGCTAATTACTTTTATTCAAAATAAACTTCTCATCTCTATGACAAGAGCTAGTTTTGCAACTTGAAGCCGAAGTTAGGGTCCCACCCTCCCACAGAAACTAGGAGATGGGGGGCTGTCTTCCCAGATGGTTGTATTCCAAAGAAATGTTTCCTGGGTCCTTGAGAAAGGCAGGCCTGGGTCATAAAACTGGCAAGAGGCTTATTTAGCTTTTGAAAAGATTTACATACATTTCAAAGAGACAAAGAAAGCATTTCCAATTACCGACGAATTTTCTTAAGTCAATGCTCTAAGACAAGGGAAAGGGGTGGGAGTGGGGAAGTCTCTTCCATTTTCTCAACAAGGAGAATTAAGCCTCTTATTTTTGCCCTCTGGGGGTGCCTGATGGGGAAGCGGTGTGAGTGTCTGACCCCTGGGCAGGTGCCCCAGACCTGAGAAAATCTGAGAAATAGTCTTAAACCATATTTGGTCTTGCGACCTGGGGAGGGAGCAGGGTGGACACGCTTGGGGAGTTTTTGGATTTGTCTAGGGTGTTAGCAGTGATGGGTGGTCGCAGGAACCACAGATCCCCAGGCCCCTCTGCCTTCCTGGACTCATTCTGTGCCCCGTGTCACCCTTCCCCCGCACCCCATCCCCAACATGCTCTGGGTGACTCTCAGCTCCCTGCTGGGGGGAGGAAGGTGGTTTGGGGACCCTGGCCTGGTGTGGCTCCCAGGCTGTGGCTCTCCTCTGCCCGCCTTCCCCGGCGCAGCTCCTGCCTTCTGCTCCACTCCAGTGTGACTCTAACCCACTAGAAGCTGCAGCCAATTCTGCGGAAAGTTCAGATCTGTGGGGACTTCATAAATTAGGCTTTACTGCTAAGTATTCTCCAGGAAAAAAATTGGGGAGTTGAGGGGGTTGCAAAGCACAGCACAATAGCTGCTTACTCTTCTGCAGCTCTGTTCACTCTGCCAGTAATCCGGCAGAGCCATCCCGGGAGGGGGCGATGGGGCAGTGGGGTCCGTGGGATCTGCCATCCCGGGAGGGGGCGATGGGGCAGTGGGATCCGTGGGATCTGCCATCCCGGGAGGGGGCGATGGGGCAGTGAGGTCCGTGGGATCTGCCATCCCGGGAGGGGGCGATGGGGCAGTGGGGTCCATGGGATGCTGGGATTGCTAAGTGGCTGAGGGCACGGTGGGTGGCTCTGGGTCTGGAGGGGGTGCAGTGGGGAGGGAGGGACTGTTCTGAGGGGCAGGGGCTGTGACAGCACTTGTTTTGTGTTGGCAAATTCTGAGCAGGACCTTGAATTTTTAGTGTGTGTTTGTGAGTGTGTGGGGTGTGTGCCCTTTTATATTTATGTTAGGAAATTTAGGTCAGGACCCTACATTTCTGCACCCATGTATGTCTCTGAGCATGTCTTGCTGTGTCTGAGTGTCGTGTGTGTGTGTGTGTGTGTGTGTGTGTGTGTATTCTTGCATTGGGTGCGGAGGGGAGGTTTCCATGAGATCCCACCTTGCGAGCCATGGCTGTGGGGAAGTCCAGTGGTTTCTTGTCCTAGCCAGTGTCAGCAGAGAGGGAGGGTCACTGACAGTGGGATGATGTATTGACAGGGCCTGGTCCTCATGGGACCAGAAGCAGCCTCCACCTGCCTCTTCACATCCTCTAGGCTGTACCCTTGTCCTCTGTTCCTCATGTTTCTGGCCCAAAACTTGGCTGCTGGGTGTTGGGGGCCATAACTACAAACCTGTCAACTCTCTCACACCTCCATGCCTTTGCTCCTATAGGTCCCTTTGCCCGGAACACACTCCCCCTTTTTCCTCATCTGGCTAAATTCTGCCCATCCTTCAGGAAGGTCACCTCCTACAGGAAGCCCTCCTCCACCACTCTGGGATGAGGAAGGAGTCCCTCTCCCCGGACCATGAGCATCTCACCCAGGACATGCATCTATTATAGCACTCACCACACCTTTTAGACTCCCCTGTCTGTGGGTCTCTCTCACCCCCAGTCCGGAGAGCTCCTTGAGAACCGATGGCATCTTTCATCCCTGGCTTTCCGTCCCCAGCACAGCTCTGGGCAGAAAGTGGGCTTGTGAAATGAATGGCTCTCGGGTGAGAGCACCCCATACTTGCATTGCACTTTCCCATTCACCCAGCACTTCACACCCGTGCTCATCCTCCCGGCAACCCAGGGTGCAGGGGAGGCAGACCTTGTCATCCCTGATCCTGAGGTTGTACTGGTCAACAGCTCACCAAGTCTCACCACCACCTAAGTCCCTGCTCTCCAGCTCAAGAGCAGTCTTTCCTTTCAGGCAGGGCCCACAGAGAGAAGGTGGCTGTGACCTGTGGCAAGCAGGCTTTGGGGAGCTTTGCCCTAAAGCCCCAAGCCACTAACACACTGGTTGCTAAAAGATATATGTCGGGGAGGATGATGTTTTGGAAAATGGGTGGGGGGAGCCACTCATGGACCTGGGCTGCTGGTCCTTTTGGGATGTCCCTGGCTTCGCTCCCCTCCTTTCTCCACATTTGGGCCCAGGGATCCACTCTACTTTTCCCTGAGCAAATGTATTTGTCAGGGCTTTCCAGAGAAACAACCAAAAGGATAATATAATAAGGAATTGGCTCATGAGGTTATGGAGGCCGACAAGCTCAGAATCTGCAGGGTGGACTGGCAGGCTGGAGGCCCAGAAGGGCAGACGTTCCAGCTGAAGTCTGAAGGCTGTCTGCTGGAGAAATCTCTCTTACTTGGGGGATGGTTGGTCTTTTTGTTCTACTCAGGCCTTCAACTGATTAGATGAGGCCCACCTACATTATAGAGGGCAATCTATTTTTCTCAAAGTTTACTGATTTAAATGTTAATCTCATTCAAAAACACCCTCTCAGAAGCCCTGCCTCTCTATGAATAAGGTGTGACCAACTATCTGGGCATCTTGGCCCACCCCGGGTGACACATGAAATTAACAATCACAGCAAAGGATAGCTGGGGTCCCTGGGGCTCAGGGAAGGGGAGGCAAACTGCTGAGTGCCAAACACCATTCCAACTGTCCCAGCCCCCTTTATAATGAAATAGGAGTCACATGGGAGGGTGCATGGATGGATAGGTAGCTGGGGGCAGGGGGGATGGAGAGGCAGAGAGGTAGGTAAATAAATAAGGAAAGACAGGTACTAGTACTGGTACCTAGTAACTTTCCAGGCAGTATTATACTGACAGTTTCAAAAACACAAAACTAGGGAATGACAGAGCAGAAAGGTCAACTTACCCAACTCTAAGTTTCCACGTGAGGAAAATGATACCCAGAGAAGAAGAGCGATTTCCTCAAGGTCCCACCAGCGTCACTGGTAGAGGTTATCGGCCTCCTAGTCTGACTGCCGGGATGGACACAGGAACCAGGCACGTAGGACACGTAGGCTAGACCAGGAGGGGCGACCCTGCAGGAACTCCCAGGCTTGTGGTGGCTTGTGGTGGTGTGACGTGGGCTGGTGGAGGACGCAGGAAAGAGAGAGCTGGTGTGTCAGAGGTCGGCTCCTCCGGGCTTCAGTCCAGAAACAACACCTGTCATGTCTGCTCTCAGCCACACGGCCCCTCTCGGAAAAGAGGCCTGGCCGCGCGGGGGAGCACATGGGTATTCGGTGAGAAATAAGTCTTTCTGACACAGGGTACTTTGCGATCTCTTTGTCGGGACCCCAGTGTTTCCTTTTCTACATCTCGGAGCCAAGGGAGTTGCCCCAGGATATCTCAGCACCCCAACATCTCGCTCCAAGGGGTCTGACTTCCCATGGCACAGAGCATCTCGGCCTTCTGCAGAAGGTGTAGCGCTTTGTGTAGGTGACGATTTGAGGGAACCTTCCTGTCATCCCTTCCATCTAAACAGATGGAGCCAGAGGAATGGGACATGCCAGAAGTCCCGGGCCTCCCTCTGGCCACATGGCCTGGACCATTTGCTCCCATGTTTGCCCAAGACTCACGAGCATCGCCACAGGGTAATGCTGTGTCTGATACCCCCTCACCGTTCATTCACTCATCCTTAGAACATTGACTATCAGTGTTTTCAGGCTTTTACATCTAGTCCCTTCCAGGGTGGGGTTTCTTAATAAGTATTGGTCAAGCATTATGGCATTTACCAGAACTCTGTGGGTTCACATCTAGCGATCGTCTAGGTCCCCTGAGGCTCCTCGCCTCTGCTTTTACAACAAACTGCCACCGGATAGCCGGGCTTGAATTGCTTGGTTCCCTGAAAGCATTAGGAACTGAAGTGTGCTTTTCTTTTTCTTTTTTTAAAGATTTTATTTATTTATTTGAGAAAGAGAGAGTGAGAGAGCGCACGAATTGGGGGAGGGGCAGAGGAGAGGGAGAAGCAGGCTTCCCGCTGAGCAGGAGCCCGATGCGGGGCTCCATCCCAGGACTCTGGGATCATGACCTGAGCCAAAGGCAGCGGCTTAACCGACTGAGCCACCCAGGCGCCCCTGAAGTGTGCTTTTTTAGTGGCATTGGTGTTCTTTCAATAATTAAAATAGAGCTTTTTGTTAAAATAACCAAGAACAAAGAAGAAAAAATATTATTTTAAGACAGGATATGCAGTTGGAGTTAGATCCAAAGAAACGCCAGCACCGAAGTGTAAACCAGCATCTTCATTACCAATGCTGCCGTCCTTTATTTAGTGTAATCCTGGTCTGCCTTAGGCTTGGGGAGAATTCATCGACCCTGAATCTTTTAACTTTCTTAGCTGTGTGCCAAATCTGATCGGATCTGTCAAGAGGCCTGGTGGGAGCTTTTCTCCTGCCTTGATCTCCGATGTTTAATTAAGGACCTCTCCCGACCTCTTATAACTTCTCAGAAGAAGGCTTGGTTTCTTGTGTTTTTGTTTGTGTCTTAGCCCTGTTTCCTTGTAGTCTGCAGAGAGAGAGAGAGAGAGAGAGAGAGAGTAAATTATAGTCAGGTGTGAGATTTCCAGAATATTCGACACTTGTGACTGCCTTTTTCTGAATCAGCAGGAAGATTTTCCTTACCTGAATTCCTTTCTCAGTCTCAGCTCTTTGCTGAGTTCGTTATCTCTAATCTCTAATCTCGAATCTCTAATCTCCATCGAAAGGTCCCTTGGCAACCAGGTCCCTGATAAGGTTAGATTGTAAACTGACCCCTCATGTCATCTGACTCTGCGAAGCCTGCTCTTCTGTAGGTACAAAGCAGGCCATCCCAGAACAGGGCTTTTAAAGACTTTTAACCCGAAGGTGACACAGAGCAAAAAGTGACTTCTATCTGAGCATCCCTGTGCGCTCAGCATGATCCCGGGGACACGAAAACAGCAGTGCTAGAAGAGCTGACGGTCTGGAAGAGGTTTTCAGTCTGACCCGGGGTGTCAGGCACGGAGGGACAGGGCCCAAAGGTGGCAGCTCATTGAGTTTGACTCAGTGAGGCAAACTCCCCTGGGTCCAGACCACCCGTAAGGGAAACCCTTTCCTGCTGCAAACCTACTTCTCCTGTCCTGGTCAGGGCAGGCTTTGTTTTCTATTCCCTCCCAGGTCACAAGTCTCATAGTGAAGGACACGAGACACGAGAGCCCTGAGGCAAGCCGGGTGGAGTTCAATAAAGCCACATAGCCGGTGTGGTGAGGAAGATTAGGATGGCAGGAAGGACCACTGCTGGGCTTCACTACACCCTGGCTGGGGTCATTTTGGCGGCGGCAGCGGAGAGGGGGGGTGCTTCAGCCTGTTTAATCCCAGATGTTTGGGAAGGCTTGGAGAAGCCTTTGGCATGAACAAAGTCTACATAGTCTACAACACAGATTGCTTGTTTTCTATTTTTGTCTGCTTACTGATCAATTTTGCAGTGTAAAACACCTTTCCATAATTCCCCTTAGAAAAGCTGAACCAGGGGCGCCTGAGTGGCTCAATTGGTTGAGCATCCGACTCTTGATTTCGGCTCAGGTCATGGTCTCAGGGTCCTGGGATCAAGCCCGCATGGGGCTCCCCGTACTCAGCAGGGACCTGCTACCAAATGGGCTTGCTTGCTCTCTCTCTCTCTCAAATAAATGAATAAATCTTTTTTTTTTTAAGATTTTATTTATTTGACAGAGAGAGACACAGTGAGAGAGGGAACACAAGCAGGGGGAGTGGGAGAGGGAGAAGCAGGCTCCTCGCTGAGCAGGGAGCCTTATGTGGGACTCGATCCCAGGACCCTGGGATCATGACCTGAGCCGAAGGCAGACGCTTAACGACTGAGCCACCCAGGCACCCCTAAATGAATAAATCTTAAAAAAAAAGAAAGAAAAGCCCAACCAAGTTGATTGATAAAGTTACTCAGTGCCATTCTTATCAAAAGGGTCCAAATTATGCCTCAGTCCTGTGGCCACAACTGCTCTGCGGGGTGAGGTGAAAACTGCTTGTGGGAAGTGAGTAGATCGAAATTGTTAATGTTTAATGAGTGCATGCTGAGAACCAGGCTCTCTCTGAACCTTTTACTTCATTATCTTATTTATTAAGATACACAGTGTTCTCCAGAGGAGGACGTTCCCGTCCTGTTTGGGAACAATCAGGAGAGAGAAGAATTCAACGGGGGGCAGGTCTTGGTGCCAAGAGGGGCCGCCCCAGCCAGCTAACTTACTCCTCCACAGTGCAGGTCCCCTGGAGAGGAGAGACCCTGCCCTCCCAGGTAAACCCCCCACCCCCACCACCACCACGGCCAGCAGACTCGGCTCCCCTCCAGGCTGCACCCCAGGCTGCCTGGGCCTTAGGAAGGAGGGCTCACAGAGCATTATGCTATGGGCTTGTTGTTACGTTATCTTGTTTTCTCCTCACTATAATCCTATAAGGGAGGATAATATTTTTGCCCCCATTTGACAGGTGAAGACACGGAGACACAGAGGGGATGAAAGTTTGCCCACAATCCTACAACTAGAGGCTGATGGAGCGGAGTTCTCCCGTGTTCAACCTCTGTCTCCCCACTATGGTAATCTGCCAATGTTCTGACTCAGCCAAAGGGGTTGTACCCTTTGGCATCACAGTTGGGTCACTGGGACCATTGAGAATCTCAGGCAGGGTCAAGAGGGTCTGAAGGATTATGGAAAGGTGTCTTATGCTGCAAAATTGACCAATAAGCAGACAAAACCAGAAAACAGGCGATGTGCGTTGTAGATTGTGTTAGTTGGTGAGGCCTGCCGTAACAGAACACCATAGGCTGGGTGGCTTAAGTAACAGAAATTCATATTCTCACAGTTCTCACAGTTCTGGACGCTGGAAGTCTAAGCCCAAGGTGCCAGCAGGGTCAATGTCTGGTGAGAAGTGCAGATGGCCGCCTACTCTCTGTGCCCTCACATGGCCTTTCCTCTGGGTGTGCACACCCCTGGTGTCACTCTCTCTTCTTGTAAGGACACCCGTCCTGTTGGAGTAGGGCCCCACCCTTATGACCTTATTTAACTTTACCCTCTTAAAGGCCTTATCTCCAAATACAGTCACATCGGGGGTTGGGGCTCTCCACTGTGGGAATTTTGAGGGGACACAACGCAGTCTAACCATAGATGCTTCAGAGCTCTGTGTCCCTCCCGGCACAGCCCCCACAGCACGGGTCCGTCGGGGGGTCCCGGGTGTCAGCCCCTCTCTGCAAGGCTTGGCCGCTAGAGACGGCTCCCTGCCATCCACGGCCGTGGAAGACCACTGCTCTCCTGAGAATTCAGGAAGGCTTCCTACAGCGCCTCTGCCCACTCCTGCAGCTTTATAACACCCAGCATTTACATGTAATTGTTTTCACGTCAGCTAGAGCTTTTCCATTTACCATCTCAACAGAGGGACTGAAACCACAGCCCCTTATCTGGTCAAAATTTTTATCAATATTACTTTTTTTTAGTCCTCATAGTGGTCTAAGGTTTTAGAGGGCTATGTTCTTCCCATATACAAAGCTGATTTCTTTTATTCTACCCCTGGAATAGCTTTTCCAATGAATATTCATTTTTTAAAAAAGATTTATTTCTTTATGTATTTGAGAGCCAAAGCAGGAGAGCAAGAATGAGGGGAGGGGCAGAGTGAGAGGAAAGAGTCTCACGCAGACTCCGTGCTCAGCACGGAGCCCGACGTGGGGCTTGATCTCACAATCCTGAGACCACAACTGAGCTGAAACCAAGAATTGGACGTTCAACCAACTGAGCCACCCAGGCGCCGCATAGTTTTTCCAGTGAAAGAAATGGCTTTGCAAAAAGCCATGCATACCTGGATGCCTGGGTGGCTCAGTCGGTTAAGCATGTGCTTTCAGCTCGGGTCATGATCCTGAGGTCCTGGGATCGAGCCCCGCATGGGGCTCCTTGCTCATTGGGGAGCCTGCTTCTCTCTCTGCCTGCCGATCCCCCTGCTTGTATTCACTCGCTCTTTCTCTCCCTCTGACAAATAAATAAATAAAATCTTAAAAAAAAAAAAAAGCCATGTATACCTTGGTAAACTAGCTCTAGAAAGAAAGAAAGAGAGCGAGAGAGAGAGAGGGAGGGAGGGAAGGAGGAAGGAAGGGAGCCAGCCGGCTCTGATTTGTAGTTTGCCAATTTTCATGGTGTAAATACTTCTACCATAATAGATTTCAAGCTATCAATGGTTTAAAAACTGACTCACAAAGTTCCTGAATATTTTATACTTGGCTCCCATAAGCCACTGTTTATTCTGCTCATGGTCACGGAAGCCATTTCATAGATTTTAATTTGGATCAGGGTGCAATCTGAGATCTTGATCACGATGAGGTTGACTGGCCCTGCCAGGACCCAGTGTCACAATCTTATTTCAATTCCTAGGATGCTGTAAACCTCTGAGCGCAGATCCACGTGCATCTAATACATGCTTCTTAGAAGAATCACCCGTTTGCTGCAGATCAGTCACTCCACTGGCTGTGGGAATTCTCACAGGGCCTTGGGTCTTCATGGGAAAAGTCAAAAGTTAATTGGGAGCAAGTCAGGGGAAGATTGTTGGCTGGTGTGAAAGCTGCCCAAACATGTGATTTGTTGGAACTGGGCATCTGTTTATTTTTCATTCAACAAGGACTGTGGGGTGTCAGCCATTGCCTCCTGTCTGACCTACTGCTGATGACAGGGTCATCAGGTCTTCCTTGGGGCCCTGACTATCTGCACGCCATGTATGTGGATATGTCCAGAGAGCTTCCGTCCCAGAGTCAGAATTGAGAAACTCAACAGGGCTCCAGAGTAACTGTGTTACCATGTTATGTAAAACATTACGTAGGTCGTAATACCAAGTTTGTGGCCATGGTGTAGCATCTCAGAGGAAAAGAGATCTGGGAGCAGACCTTGGAGATAACGGGGTTTGGAGGCATCATACTCCACTGAGTTGAATATGAGTGGGAATTGTAGCAAGCTTTGGCTCAGGAACGGAATGGTTTTCAGAGTGACCAGTGTGGGGAGGGAAGGGATGGTCCCCCCACTTCCCGCCCGGTCATGCCCCTGCTGCTGTATCAGGCCAGGCTTGGTGGGGAGCAGGAGGAGGGAAAGGGCCCCTCAATTCCCCCCTCCCCGCCCCATGTATATTCTCCTCCTCTCCGTTCCTCTGCATTTTGCTCTTCCGATTATTCCTGGGTCCTGGCTGAGCTGGCGAAGTGGGCATGATGCTACTAATACGTTGATTTGAGAGAAGAGTTTAGCTCATTGGACCTTTGGGAAAGACCTCGTCTGGCACCTTGCTTGGTGGGATAACAAGCTTCAGTGACGTTAACAGTGATACTAGCCTACACCCCTGTCATATTTTTATTTTATATGCCGAAGGTATCAAGAATCACTTCTGTAGGTGAAATCTGCCTTTCCTCTGGCAACAGAAAGGCTAAATTGGAAATGGTATCCTTGGGGCCACCTCTCCATTCTAGAGCTTCTCTCAGCTCAGGGGCGGATGGGCACGGATAACTTCACACATTCACAGGGCTCTCCATAACATATCATGGCATTCGAAACATCAATAATGAATTATCTCTTCTCTTATACTCCTGTGGTCTCTGTTTACTCATAGGCCTATTTTGAGGAATTAATGAAATTAAAATAATTTACAGTTGAACATCTACTCTGTGCCAACTCCTGTGCTAGGTACTTTATAAATACTATTTCCAAACCTAATAACATCATGAGATAGGAATCGTCGCTACTGTTTTATAGATGAAGAAGCTGAGACCCAGAGAAGTTATGGATTTGTTCAAGGTCATTAAGTGTTAAGATTCCAGTCAAGTCTTTTTAATTCAAAAGCTCTCACATTTTCTCACTATGTTACTATGTAATATAAAACATTGTATCAGTCAGCATAAAATTAGGTTGTGCTATAGTAACAAGCAACCCTAAAATCTTAGTGGCTTTTATTTTTAAAAGTTTTATTTATTTATTTTTAAGATTTTATTTATTTGACAGAGAGATAGAGAGCACAAGCAGGGGGAGCAGTAGGGAGAGGGAGAAGCAGGCTCCCCACTGAGCAGGGAGCCCGGCATGGGACTCCATCCCAGGACCCTGGGATCACGACCCGAGCTGAAGGCAGACACTTAACCGACTGAGCCACCCAGGCGCCCCACAACCAAGTTTTGTGATATCCTCCCATGTGATGTGTAATTCACATGCATCACAGTTGGCTGGGGGCTCTGCTCCCCAGCCCCTCAGGACTCAGGCTGATAATGGAAACGCCACTGTCTGTTGCCAGCCCCCATGGTAGAGGGAGAGAAAGCTTTGGAGGGTCTAAAACTAGCACTTACATGCCCCGGCATTGAATTGACACACATCGCTTCTACTCACAACTCACTGGCCCGAGTATTACATGAATATTCCAAACCACAATGGGGAGGAAGTGCAAATCCCACTGGACAGCCGAGAACAGAAAGTTACACGGCGGGTAGCACTGAAACCTGCCATGAGTGTCTGACACAGGACTTGGCGCGTACATGCTCAGTAAACATTATTTCACACCCCTTCCCCCTCCCCAGCTATGAGCAGCTTATGGTGAAATAATGTTTTTTTGGATCAAGAGACAGGCCTTTCATTTTGTACTCTGTTCAATGCTTGCTTTCTCCATTGGCTTGCAGCTGGATCATGGGATACTGGCAGCAGTCCACATCTAGATCAGATTGTTCCAGGGCCCAGGTCTCCAGTGACTCGCTGTCTAACTATGTATCAGGAGTCTCTATCAGTCGTCCTCAAATGCCACGTTCCAGGTGATGGATGATACTCACATGCACGACACATGACAACCTCCCCTGGGCATCCCTGATTTGGCTCAGGGCTGCAGGCAATCCCTGTCTGGAAGCTTTAAGTCCACCCCTTTTCCTTCCTTACAGGGCAGAACATCAGAGTGCAAGTGAGTGACACAGGCATTATCATAGGGATACATTGACTCTCTTCTAATTGATAAAAAATTCACCAATCATTTCAAAACCTCAGTAGTTCATTAGTAATAGAGAATTGCCCGGGACACACCTTATAACTGCTCCAGACATGCAGCATGTCAGGACACCCCCCTGGAGGGACTGGTCGAGAAGATGCCAGAGAAGCCAGTTGTGAAATAAAAAATTGTGTCAATTAACCAGTTGTTTTATCGACACTGTGCCAAAGAATTGATTGGAGAGGACATTTTGTCCACACTAACTGAATTGACTTGTGGTCTTGGCATTGTGTACACCCAGCCTGGGAATTAAGAATGTAAGCATAATACCAAATCACAGAATGTTAGACTGGAAGGAATCTCCAGAGACATTTTTCACGCATTCCCCTCATATTACAGATGAGGAAACTAAGAACAGCCAGCCTTAAAGATTTGCTGAGGGGCGCGCAGCACCATTGTTAACTATTGTGTGTGTTAGTGCACCCACAGCATTTTTAACATTTTCTGTAGCTATTTCAGAATCAAGACGCTCAACTGAATGGTATTGCATATTTTCTAAAAGTAGACAAGAATTTGAGAAACACCCTGTGGTGCAATTTTCATTGCTTAAACTTGGTGCTGACTCATTTGACTTACCCCACTTCTTTACCAACATCGCTCATGGCATCCGTCACTTACATTGGCTCTTTTCCTCACTTGGTCCCATCCTCTCGGGCTGGGCTGGGCTGGGAAACAGGATGCACTGACGTCACCTCCGTTCATCTTCATTGGCTGGTGAACCAGGGCTCAGAGGTGAGGTCTCTGCTGGGAACTTCTTGGCACACGGATGTCCTCCAGCCTGAAGTAAGCCACCTGTTGCCCATAAGGGCAAGCTGTTTAGGGCCAAAAGAGTCTGTGGAACAAGGAAGCCAAGGGTTTCGGGCTTCATATTTTTGAAAAGGGATAAACACAGTACCCCCTACAAACAAACACTGTTTAAAGTGTTAAGGGTAAGGGGCCCCTGGGTGGCTCAGTCTGTCAGGCATCTGTCTTCGGCTCAGGTCATGATCCCGGGGTCCTGGGATCAAGCCCCGCAGCCGGCTCCTTGCTCAGTGGGGAGCCTGCTTCTCCCTCTGCCTGCCACTCCCCCTGCTTGTGCTCTCTCTCTGATAAATAAATAAAATCTTTAAAAAAAAAAAAAGAAATAAAGTATTGAGGGGAAAAAATCCCACTCAAAAATAGTCCTTGGATCAGGGCCCTCCATACTTCCCCTGAACAGTGACTGGAAATTTTTCCCTCACCTTGGGGTCCTGCATCTTGAAATGTTTTTAGTGTGAGACAGGTGATTTTGTGGTGGTCCCTTCAATCTATCCCCCTCTTCTCAAGTCTATTTCAGAGGCCTTGAAGGCTCCCTGCTTCAGGGCCCAGGAGGGAAGGCACCCCAGACCGGTTCTGTATGGCCCTGGGCTGAGGGTCAGGGTCAGTGGCCAGGATCTAGTTTGTCCTCTGTCACTGCCCCGTCTAGGATTTTGGCAGCTCTCCCAATCCTACAGGCCCAGATGCAGGAGGCAGCCCTTGGCATGGACAGAGAGCTGTTAGACTCAGGGCCAAAAAGTCAGCCCTTTCCCCCAGATGGATCACATGGGACTGCCCCTCCCTCACGCAGCACCCCTCTTTCCCTCTCCCATGTGTTTCCATGGCTTAGGAAGTATTTGGAGGTTGGTGGGGATCAGGGAGCAGGGAGGATGGAGCAGTAGGGTGACATCCTGGGACAGGTCTCTCCCTAACCCACACCAAATAAGAGAGGGGGAGGAAAGGACCTGGAGTATGAGAGTAGATTCTAAGTCGCACTGGGTACTCTTCTCCTGGTTTTATGCATTGTTGAGAAGACACCGTAAAAGACCTGCCCTTCCCAGTCCATCTTCTTGCTGGCTTTGGTACAGAGCTACACACACAGACACAGACAGAGTCACACACATGAACGAACACACACAGAACGTCACCTTACAATGCACATACCAGTCATTTCTTCTGGGCCACTGGGTTCAGGATCTGGAAAACCCTGGTGGCGGAAGAATTCATGTCTGAAGAACTTAAGCCTTTAAGAGAAAGTAAAGGTAGGAGGAGAAAGGTCAGAAATGAACTAGAAAAATCTTTATAATTGCTTTTACATTCAGGAAAGCATACAACCCAAGAGCACATGGAAGAAGGAACATGTTAGGATGTATCGTATCCATGTTGGTGAAGGTATGAACTGGTTCAGCCAAGCTTGTGAGCAATTTGGCAACATGTATATAACTGGGAATGTGTTCTCCCAAGGGTAAGCAGCAGCACTTCTAGGGACATACTCTAGAGAAACAAGCTCAAGGATGTTCACTGGAGAATAATTTGTGACAAGGGAAAAATTAGAAATAACTTCAATGTCCATCAGTAGGTTAATGGATGAACTGTGGTCTATTTGTACAGTTTAATGTTATTCATCAGTTAAAAAGAATGAGCTAGATCTTCACCCAGCGACACAAGCAGACCTTAGAAACATCATGTTAGGTGAAAAAAGCAAGTTCCAGAATAATAGGTTCAGTGTGACACCACTTGCGTAAATTGAGAAGCACTTAAAACATTGCTAGGTATAATTTATGAGTAATTCATATGTGATAAAGTATGAACACATTATGAGAAGAATATCCATCAATTTTAGGATAGCTCCTGCATCTTTGGAGGAAGGAAAAGGGAGGCAAAGGGGACTTTGCCGTGTCTGTAAGGTTGTATTATTATTATTATTATTATTTTTATTTTTAAAGAATCCGACATGAGGGGCGCCTGGGCGGCTCAGTCGGTTAAGTGACCAACTCTTGGTTTCTGCTCAGGTCATGATCTCAGGGTCGTGAGATCAAGCCCCACTTTGGGCTCTGTGCTCAGCTTGGCGTCCATCTGCTTGAGATTCTCTCTCTCCTTCTCCCTCTGCCCCTTCCCCTGCTCGCATGTGCTATAAATAAATAAATAAATGCATAAATAAAATCTTAAAGAATCCGACATGAAAGTGGCAATATGTTAATATTTGCTATTTCTGGTGGTGGTTGCAAGGCTTTTGTTATATTACTTCTTATATTTCTCTGTATGCTTGAAATATTTCAACATTGGAAAAAGGAAAAGAAGTCTCCCATGGCATTTTGCACACATTTACACGAGTAGTAATGGATATGGTGCTGTGATTTTGCATTTCCATCTCTTCTGTGAAGGAAACTTTTCAGAATTTCCCTTCTTTGTATCTGCAATGAACTGCTTGTCAATGTCTTCTGAGCTGCAGAAATATCATCTGGAGGGGCATTTTTCCAGCCAATTATTCCACGCCCTCCTGATCTCGTGACTTGGAGTGATTGACTTCGTCTCCCTCATCCAGCTATCTGAGAAAAACAGAGCATTCCAAATAGGCTGCACCTGAACCTCCTCAGCCCCTCTTCCCGGTGCCGGGGCTGGAGGGCTCATCTCTATCCGGGAAGGCTTCCTGCCAAGTGCCTGGCTGCCCTTCTGCTGGGACGGAAGGCCCACTGTCTGGTTTACTTTCTTCTTCCTTCACCTTCCCCAAAGTTTCCTTGCAAAGCCTTACTTTTTGGCTACCCAACGTCTCCCCCCCCCCCTTTTTTTATCCCCAACCCCCTAGTTTTTTCCCATCTCTCTCATGATTCCACCCGTGCTAACCAACTAGAACAGTGGTTCTCAAACTTGACTGTGCATCAGGTTCATCTGGAAAGCTTATTAAAACACAGACTGCTGGGTCCCGCCTCCAGCGTTTCTGATTCAGTAGGTGTGGACGAGGTCCAATGGTGTGCTGGAAACTCTTCCCGGAAAGAAAAATAAGCCCTGATCTGCGGTGTCTGCCAATTCCCATGGTGTAAATATTCCCACGATGGCTGATTTTAAGCCCTCAATGTGACTGTCACTAAATGTGGAGATGGGGAGGGAATGCACTCAACTGGGTCTCCCAAGGCGATACAAACCATCTCCAGCATACCCTTGGCAGTGGGGCCTGAGAAGGTGCATTTCTACTAAGATCCCAGGTGATGCTGAAGCTGCTGGTACAGGGACCACACTTCCAGAACTGCTGTTCTACAAGGCTGAACATGGGATTTGGGAAAGGATTCCTGGATTGTGTGAGTTGTGCAACCTTGGCTTTAAGTCCTAGGGACTGGCATGGGCTACGCTGTAGATAAAACAAGCCCAGGGTCCATCCTGCGGTGGTGCACTGGCCTGGATGTTCTGTGCCCTATTCTGAAAGCCCCCTGCCCACCAACCCCTAACCATGCTGCTCCCACTTCATGCAACAGTCTCTCCCCCTTCCCAGCCCCAAACCCTGCAGCCAAGGAGCATAGCAAGCAGGATGAGTACCCACTAACCCCAAGGGCTCCAGAAAAAGAATTGTGTCTGAGGGTGTCCCTTGCAGAACAAGGCATAGATACTAGGAAAGAGGAGGAGATGGGGAAGGAGGACTGAGAGAAGGAAATGATGCTAGAGAGGGAGAGTGGGGAAGAAGAGAGGCTGATGGTGGGGCTCAGTAGCTTCTAGGGGACTTAGGTCACACCCCAGGGGTCCCTGGGTGGCTCAGTGAGCTAAGCGTCTGCCTTCAGCTCAGGTCATGATCTCACGATCCTGGGATCAAGCCCTGCATCTGGCTGCCTGCTCAGTTGGGAGTCTGCTTCTCCCTCTCTCTCTGCCCCTCCCCCTTGCTCATGCTCTTTCTCTCTCTCTCTCTCTCTCTCTCTCACACACACACACACACACACTCTCTCTCTCTCACTCTCAAATGAATAAATAAAATCTTTTTTAAAAAATGAAAGCACCAAATGACACTGTCCATGCCCCTACTCGTGACACAACAGCTCCATTCTGGGAGCATGTTGATCCTCCCACTGTGTCTACCTAGGCAGATCTGCACGGGCTGCCTCTGGGAAGAACAAAGGAGGCTCTGTAGGCGCTGGGGATGAGCAAACCCATGGGGGAGAAAGGCAGGATTAATGCGAGCAGCATTGCCATACCCACTCGGGATATTATCATGTTGGTATATAGGACTGTATGTCATTAGGATTACAGGCTATAATAACTCCAGGTGCGCTTGACATTTCTATTCAAATTATACTTTGGGGAAACCTATAGGTCTTCATCGCTGATAATTTCTCTGACTCCTTCCTCCCAGAGCCTGTTCGTGCTCAGCCTGCCCCCACCCTCGGCTGGCACACCCTCCGGTGCCCTCACAGCTCCTACCCCAAGGACAGCTGGTGGGACCCCCATCCTGGCCTGCCTGGGAGGTGGGGCTGGGAGAGGAGGAGATGGCTGGGAGAAAGAAGCCAGCACATTCTTCTCATTTTCCAGGTGCAGAAGTTGCAGCCCGGAGAAGGAAGGAGACGCATGCGAGGACACTCGAGCGGTGTGGCTCAGTGGCACCCTGGCTGGGTGCCGCTGCTCTGGCACCTCGAACAGCCCCCGAGAGGGGGACACAGCCCCCTGAGAGACGTCCCACGTTGCCATGCGCGCTTCTCCCTTCTTCTGTTCCTTTCCTGACTTTCTTTCACCCTTTCCGTGCTACTTCCCCCTTCCCCTTCTGTCTCCCAAAGCCTCAGCCTTTGTCCCTCCAGCTCTAGCAGCCTTATGCCCCCCAGCCCCCTTCCCCATCGTTGTCGACTTACTCCAACCCTGTTGGTGTTGGCCACGGTACTCAGGCTCTCAGCACACCTCCTCTCTCCTTGGGTGGGTTACATAGGGGCATGCAACCATGGCCAGTTTCAATCAAACCATCTATTGCCAGATGGACACATGCACACACGTGCAGAAAGATGTCGCAATGCACAGGCAGCAGGCGGATACCTCCCCGGAGCTGATAGGGTAGTGACCACTCCTTGTCCTGACAGCGGCCCCTCTTCACCCCTGTAAGGTGGGGATGATATCCCCATTTTACCAATGAGGACACAGAAGCAGAGAAGGTAAAGGGCTTTCCCAAGGTTACACAGCTAATACAGGGAGGATCTGCGATTTGTATCGAGATCTGATTGATTCTGAAGTTCAGGTCCTTTGCATTAACATTGGAAACAGGAACCTTTTCTAAATGACACCTTCTTCCTGGGCCCCATTCCCCTTCCCCGGGGGTAGGGGGGAAAGTCCCCTAGGGTGGCAGGAGATTTCAGTTGCAGCTTGAGGGGCTCAAGGGAGGGGCTAGGCACCTAGACATGCACCTAGAAAGTCCCTTTGGAAGGTGGCTTAGACCCAGGAGACGGACCTGGGGTGCAGACACCCTCACTGAGGGGCTCCTTCCCTCCTGGAACCTTTCCTTCCCATCTCCCCTCCCCCTCGCCCTCTCTCCCTCCATCTCTCTCTCTTCTCTCCACCATCCCTCTAAGGCTCTGCGCCCCTCAGGACTGCTCCTCAAAGAAGCTCTGGTTCTGTGGGAAGATCTGTAGGAGGCTAGATCAGAGTCCAGCCCAGGGTGGGACTGTACACGGCTGGAGGGACCTATGACTGGAGCTCTTTGGAGGCGGTGGGACGCACTACCCATTATGACCACACGATGCCGCCCTTGAGCTGCATACACATCCCCCTGTGGGGCAGGTGGCCGATCAAGACCTGCTTTGCAGCCGGGTTGGGGAGGGAGGTCAGGGTGGCCCCAGGGGCAGGGGCTTCGTCAGACACAGGCACCGGTGGGCCCTGCAGTCCTCGTCTGCTGCCATCCGGCCTTCTCCCACTGGTGTCCGGCTGCTCCCAGGTGGGGGCTGAGTTTATCTCCCACACCTCCTGTAATTGCTGCTCGGCCCATCCACCCAGCCCGCCTTCCTGAGAGCCCACAGCCCCCACTCAGGCCCCTTCAGCACCTTGGAACTCAGTGTGGGCCACACACCAGTTCACGTGTTGGCCTTGGCTTAGACCTGCCCCTTGGCGGCTTCTGCATGGGGAAGGCACCTCCCAGCTGCGTTGTTTCTTGCGGACCGTGGCTCTGGTGTGACCTGTACCCGGTGATGGGCTCGGGGCGGCCTGACACTGTGCCCCTCACCTTGGACTGCCCAGGCACAGCAGCCACTGGGGTGGGCTAGGAGGATTCCAGAGAAGGAGGGGTAGAGGAGCTCGGCCTTTCCTGGGCAGAGGATACGCAGGCCCCCGGGGCCCTCTCCCGGTGGCGGGAGGTGAGATGGAGGTCTGCGTGGCCATCCCTGACCTACCATGGCCTCACTGCAGTGCTGATCTCCAGGCAGCCGGCACCTGGCAGGAGGGACAGCTGAGCCACAGTGACCTGCCGTTGTCAGAACGCATCCTCTCCCTCCTTGAGAAAGTGAAGATCCTTCCTGGATGTTCCTTTATTTTAAACTTCTCCACAGTGTTAGGTCCTGCTCTGTCCTTCATCCCAACATTGTTCTCACCTTTGGGAATGTTTTCCTTGGGCCCTAACACAGGCCTTGTATGGGGTCCCCGCCCTCTGCTCCGTCCCCTGCCCCCTGGGGGCTGACACCAAGCGGGCCTCCCCTAAGGATGAGAACAGGTCCCTCAGGCCAGCCTGTCCCCTCCTTCTCCAGGGTAAGCAATCCCACCTCCTGTCCCTAGAGGTCTCTGTATCCCGAGGCAAGCAACAGTGTTGACTGCTTAACTAGAACAATGAGGATGTTATTGGAAGGATTTGGGGGTGGTTCACCAGCTTAAGGGGGCACTTGAAGGTCCAGGCTAAGGAAGGGCAGACACTGGGCAGTTCAGGGGACGAAGGACGCACAAGCTCAGTGTTCTCCTCAGCACAGCTGCTGGGATCATTGGGTTCCCAGTCTTGCCTCTCTCCACACGATTCTCATTCCCAGGCCTGCCTTGGGTCTCGTATCCAAGGAGAACAGGAGAAGGCAAGATGCCTTGAGTGACAATCCCACCCGGAGTGCCCACGGGGTGGGAGAGGTAATTCCCCAAAAGGATCCCAGAGGGAGACGGTCTACAAATGGAGGACAGCAGGCTGAGAGCTAAGCCACCAACACAGCGTCCACACTGTTAATTGAGCCACTCTTGTGTTCTTTCTTAGCTTGTGGAATCTCCCACTAGACAATGCACACAGATGAATGATTAAATGTGTAACCGAGGCACAGAGAGGCTCAGCACTTTTCCTGAGGCCAACCAGCGGCTCTAGGGGACAGACAAGTTGATGGCTTCCCTTGTTGCTGTCCCTCGTCTGTGATCCACCTGAAGCCCTTGGGGGGACGTCCCCCCTGTAGACAAGGCCTCCCGCAGATACTTTTTGGGGTAAGGGCTTCCTGACTACTGTTGAGAGGAACAGCAAGCCCAGACCGCAAAAAGATCCAAAGGAGACTGCAGCCTTGGGGCAGGAGGGCAGGAGGGGAGGGTGGGTGTCCCTCCAGGGCTCAGCTTGCTTGCTCCATGGGGAAGCCGAGCCAGGACCTGAAGGGAGAAGAGAGAAGGAGGGAGCTGAGAGCCCCAGGAAGCAGGCAGGCAGCAGAAATCCCAGTGTATTCCCTCCCTCCACCCACCCAAGGTCACAGCCTAATTCTTACCTGGGATTTGTAGGGAGGCCAGCCGAGCTGGGAGAACTGCAATGTGCTCCCAGGCAAGGGGCTGTTTGAACCTGCACCGTCTCCCCTTCAGGGCAAATGCCTCCCTGGATTCTCCTTGACCTTGGAGCATTTTCGTCTCCTGCGGTGATCGAGGTGCAATCAGATAGTCTGACACGTTATGAAGCCTCCATGCTTACTGGGGGAGGGCCCACGCGACCTAACACCGTCCTTCGTCCACAGCATCAGGGCACCCGGGTCGCCCTGGGGACTCTCCCGGAGTCACAAAATACCAGTCCCAGGATGTCATCTTGGATGAGACTTCTGGGGACAGACACCTTTGAACTTGCAGGCATGGGTGTTCAGTCTGTTCTGACAATGCCCTTGGCTTTCAGCAGATGCGATTGTTATGGCAAAAGCAGGGGTTGGAGGCGGGAGTTGAGTTTGAGTGGCTTAGTCTGATGAAGCCTCCCCTGCCCGTCAAATGAATGGCTCCACAAAGGGGGCAGCCAAGCCCCCCGCCACCCCCACTCCCCATCTCAGTGCTCTCTGGCTTCCATAATAAAAGTCACCCACACTTCCCAGAAGTCCCTGAGCCTGGCCTGGTGCTTACCTGCCTTACCTGGAGGACCCCCCGCCCCCTCCAGGCCACAGCCGCCCAGGTGTGGAGGAAGTTGTGGGACAGCCAACCTGGCAGGTCTGCAGAATGGGTAGCTTCGCCTGGCGTCCACTGCAGAGCTCAGGACGGGATGGTGTGTGCTGGGCTTTTCCTGAAGGCGCTGAGGAGGCACTGGGTCCTGCCAGAGAAACTGGGCCCTCATGCCCTCCCAGACTCCCAACCCGGGCTGGTAAGCGGGGCCCCTTTGGAGACACCAGCCCTGCTCCGGAGGTTGGTCCAGGAAAGAGACCAGAATGTGGGACCGGTGGCCATAGAGGAGAGCCTGGGGCACTCGGCCACCTGCGGCGGAGAGCACTGGGCGGCCGAGGGTCAAGGAGCACCCTACCTGGACAGGTATCCATGCTGCCTCTGCAGGGCTGGGCCTGAGCCTCGCGGGAGCCGGGAGCGAGCTTGCTCTCAGACCCCGAGCTTGCTCTCAGGAGGAAGAAAGGAGGCCCCTTCCCACGCAGGGTGCAGGCCGCCCCTTCCTACATGCTCAGCCCCTGGCCCAGGGAATCCACACCCGGCAGTGACTCCAAGTGAGAGTCCTCGGCTTCTCCCCCTCCTCCAGCACGGTTTCCTGGGGATCTCCTGGGACTCCATTCCGTCCTGCCCCTCCTGCCCCCCCTTCCCCAGCTGCGGCCTGCGCCAGAACCAGCAAGAGGACACACTGAGGGGGTGGAGAGAGGCACACTTGGTGGGTTCGAGCCGAACCACACAGGCCTTGGGGACTGGACCGCGCACGGGGCAGGGCTGGTGAGGGCCAACAGGGAGTAAGCCCAGCCCCTCCCCGCTGGCTCAGGGCTCCTCCGCTCCCCGCACCCCAGGGTGCTCTGTCTCTGGCATCACGGAAGGCCTCCTCTTCCAAGGCTGCTGCCTGCACTGAAGGCACTTCCAGGTGAGTCCAGGGCTCACTAGAGGCCAGCACAGGGCTGCTCCCGGGTTCCTCACAGCGCCCTGAGGAAGTAGATACAGTTAACGCCCCCTTACCCCCTTACAGGGCGGGCGGGGGCGGGGGGCTGCCGAGACTGGTCTGTTTGCAGCTAGTGAGGGGCTGAGACCCAGCCTGAACCAGGTCTGTCTGACCCTAAAGCCCTTGGTCTCCAGGACACAGCCCAACCAGACTAGTGTGATGGTCCCTTCTGTCCCCTCCTTCCCAGACTCTCTTTCCTTCCCCCCCCACCCCCCACCAAGGTCTAGGGCAGTTTCTGCTGCCCTCGAATCTCAGGCCAAGTTCTGTACCTGTTTCCTCACCTCTAAAGTGGGCATAATACCCCGTGTCTGGGTCAAATGGAAACATCTCATGCTCCTGCTACCACATTTGCCCACCTGCCCCCCCCGCCCCGCCCTGTGCCCTTGACCTCCTCCCCTTCTGGTCTCTCGTGAACCATCTGCCCCTGTCTAAGGCCCACCCCTCCCCTATGCCTGGATCCCGCCCCTCTGGCCACCCCATGGACGTCAGCGGGCTACCGCCTGCTCCCTACTGGATGGTCAGTGCCCCCTCAGATCATTGCCACCCTAACCAAAGCCCTCCCCTGGCCACGCAGTCGGAGAGGGCTCTAGCTACTGCCCACCTTGAAGGCAAAACCCCTCAGAGTCTACTTGCTATTCCATTTGTCCCCCCAAACCTGCACTCTCTCCTGAAGCCCCCACAATCCCTTTGGTCCCCAGACCACTCCTGTCAAGGTCACATGATGTCCACACTGCTAAGCCCAGTGGTTGCTTCTCAGAGCTCATCTCACCTGACCTATTGACAGCCTTGGACACAGTGGGTCCACTTGTCCTCCTGGGAACACCTTCTTCCCGGGCTCCGCGAATGCCCTGCCCTGCACTTCCTGCCCCCCCGCCCCCCGCTGCTCCTTTCAGGCGGCACCCTGTGTGGGGGCTGTTCCTCAACGCTCCCAGCCCCCCAGGACCAGAGCAAGCTGGGGGCCTTGTGCCTCCTCTGCTCTCCCTCTACACTCAGCCCTCAGTGAGCTCATCCAAGGCAACTGCAACCCCCCAGGGTGCACCCCCATTTCAAGTCCCTCCC
>NW_022589707.1:16801279-16847223 GCF_004348235.1 Phoca vitulina
CCCCCCCCCCCCCCCCCCCCCCCCCCCCCCCCCCCCCCCCGCCAGGATTGGCCGAGCTGCTCTGACCCTCCGGCAATAAGCTGTGTACTTTGCTGAGTCTTACCTTCCCAGGCTCCCTCTTGGGATCTGGAAAGCGGGAACGATGCGATGGCTCACAGGAGGAGGGCCCCGGCTGCTCTCTCCCGTTCCGGCTTGTGCCACACAGGCTGGTGGACCAGCTCCTCAGAACTGCTCTCCTTGGGCCACTCTCCTGCTGATGGGAGTGGGGGAGGGAGCCTCCAGCATTCTGGTCCGGCAGGGTGAGGATGGAGAAGCCGGAGCCCCTGCTGTCCTCCCAGCTCTTCTGCCTGGACCACTGCCCAGAAGGACCGACCCCACGGGAGCCCACCGTTCCCGCAGATTCCCAATCCCTTTCCTGAATTCCCCAACACGGGCCCTGGGCCATTGATTTGCCCCTCGGTTGCTCACTTGGCAGACGCCAACTGCCACAGATTTTGCCCTCTGGGAGCTCCCAGCCTAAAAGGAAGTATAGACGTGGCCCCCTGGATGCTGGAGGCGCTCAAACAAGACTCACCCTGCACGGAGCTCACCGGCCTCCCTGGGAGCCCCATCTCCTTCCCGGGACACCTCTGCCCAAGGCACCAGCACGAACGGTGGTGGGCAAGGCAGGCAGTGATGGACTCCCGAGGAGGGTTTCAGTGCTTTGGGGCCGCCCAGGAAGGGGCAGCTCTCCCAGGCTGGGGGCAGGTGAGGACAAGGAGCCTAGGAGGCTTCACCACAGAGGCCTTGTGGGAGCGACGCTGGGGAGAAAAGTCACAGTCAAGGCCAAAATTTGTAAATCTCCTCATGTCCCTCCCCAGCACCTCCACTTCCTCACCCCTCACTTCAAAACATGTCTCAATGTCAGACTCCTTAATGTGTTTGGAATCCACCCACTTGCTCCTCCTGCCCCTGGCCCCTGCCTTACCCACGTCCCTGCCCTCATGACCTCGTTGACCACAGTAGCCTCCTACCTACTCACTCCACTCGCCTCTCTGTAGCCACAGTCATTTTATTTAAATGTAAATCTCCTCATGTCCCTCCCCTGCTTAAAAAAAAAAAAAATCCTTAAATGGTTTCTTAGCACTCTTCAAAATAAATGACCCGCCCCTACCTAGCTCCCAGCCTCCTCTCCTGCATCAGTCCGTCCCTCTGTCCTGATGTCCCAGCCAC
This sequence comes from Phoca vitulina, assembly GCF_004348235.1. Taxonomy (NCBI): domain Eukaryota; kingdom Metazoa; phylum Chordata; class Mammalia; order Carnivora; family Phocidae; genus Phoca; species Phoca vitulina. Next base: position 16,802,492 of record NW_022589707.1, read on the forward strand.
GCTGGCGTTCTTCCAGCCCCTTGAGCACGCCAAGCCTGCCTCGGGCCTTGCCCTTGTCTGTCCCCTCTGCCAGGAATGCCGGCCCTCCCGCTCTCCCCCCAGACAACTCCCGCTCCGCCTGCAGCGCGGAGCTGCATTCTCTCTCCCTCGGAGAGACCTTCCCCGAGCACCCAAATTAAATCCACTCTGCTAGTCTCTTGCAGAGCACCCCGCACTTCTTCCCAGCACTTCATCTCCTTTTGCAAATAGATCGCTATTAGTGTGATTTGTCGTTGGCTTGTTTCATGTCTGCCTGTCCCACCGGACTGAAAACCCACGAGGACAGACGTCTTGTCTGCCTGGTTGGCTGTTGTAAGCCCAGCACCCACGGTCAGTGTTGATGGAATGGAGGAAGGAAGAAAGCAGGGAGGGAGGGCTGTGTGTTCCTGCTGCCACCACCCCAGCTGACCCCCGCTTCCCAGAGAGTTCCGGGAGGTGGCATCCTCAAATATGCATCCAAGCTATACCCACGCCAAGAACTCCTGCTAAACATGAGGCATTTTTATATCGTGACCTTCCTCGCTGGCTGAATCACCTTTATATGCCTTTCTTCATGTTAGCTTCATGCTTCTTGATTTGTCACCTGCTTGGTAACAAGTTGTCCCTTGTAATTTTCTCCCTTTAATATTTACATTTTCTTCACTCGTGTTAAAAGAGGAATATTTCTTATTCAAGTTTTACTCATTAACTTATGGGCCATCCTTTTTAGCGCCGCAGTAATAATATTTTCGGGTCTATTGTAAGTTCTTATTGTCCTCATGGTTTCATTAACCATAAAATGAAACTAAATAGAGTTACAGTTGTTTAATTTAACATCTGAGTCTTATTCTTGTTCAGGAAATAATTTAGATAAAAATAACTATTGTATACCCTGAATAGTGTACGAATCGAGGTACTGCAGTTTATAGACTCTCATTCTATTAATAATCTTAGAGTGTCCTGATTTGTTTCTTTCTGATGTTAATAGAAATCCAACCTCCTCTGCCCACTCTACCCATCTGAACTCTCTATATCTGGGAACCTGGACTCTGGGGACAGGGCCTCAAAATCTGAAAGCCAGCACACTTCCCTGGGGTTCTCCAGGATTTGACTTCCAGGAGAAAGAACCTTTTCCCAAAGGTCAGATGTCCACATGTGCAGAGAGAGCACTCTCCTCCCCATTTCGAAGTGGAGACCAGGCCTGGAAGCATCACCCTCTGAACTCAGAGGGGGCAAGAAGCAACAGAAAATGGCACCCGTGGGAGCGCGTGGGCCCCTATCTGTGGTCCAGGCCGTTGTGCTACTGCACCTGCCCGCAGAGGCCCTCCGAGATGGCCTGGGCTCCGAACTGTGGGGAGTGGCATGTCCCAGTGACAGGGAGCTGGTTCTCAGCAAACGTAAGCAGAAAAGCTGGTCTGGAGGGAGTCTGGGGGCAGGGAAGTGGGAACAGAGGCTCAGGCCAGTTTTCCAGCCTGTAAGGGAGGAGGCCTGCATCTCCAGGAGGGAGGGCCCATTCCGTTGCTCTGGCTCCAGGCCCTGTCACCACACTGTGACCTCATTCCAGGCTGCCAGGAAGTCTCCTGGTGACCAGCACAGCCTCCTGGGCTGTGGTTCTTGACTCGGCAGTGGGCAGTTGCCGAGCAAGGGTCTGGCAGGCCCTGCAAGGTTGCTGCTTACCCCCTTCCACCCACAGTCACGGAATAAACTTGCCTTCAGGGCTCCTCTACTCTTACTGAGTTGGGTCCCTGGGCCCCTGCAGTGCCCTGGGACGTTGGACAAAAGTCGCGTTTCTCACTCTGCAAAGGTCGTATCCAGACTCGGCTGTGTGAAGGGCCTGTGTGAAGAAGCCCCGAAGAAAAGCCGGCCACTGTCCTCACCCTGCTCCCTCCATTCCTTTCCCTCTTCCCTCCCCACCCCAACCTCACTGGTCTTCCGGTGGAAGATCTCTTCTCTAGGCCTTTGTCTTCCCCCTTCTGTCCTCAGCTCTCTTGGTCTCTCTGCCTGTCTCCTCATCAAGCCCACCTCCTGTGGGAATTTGATTTTCTTCTTCCCAGGGCAATAAATAAAGCCAAGGGGGGGAAAGGCAGTGAGAAAAGTAAAGGGGAAGGTGTTTGCCACCCGGTCCCCATCCAAGGTCTCCAGGGTGAGGAGACCAGGGCGGCGCTGGGAGGGACACTTGGGGCGAGCGAGGCCAACGTACCATCTGCCACTGGCTGGCAGCCACAGCCTGTGGTGTGAGGGAGGGAAGAAGAGACCCTCACAGATGCGGCTGAGGAAAGAGGCATCGTGAGTCATCGCAGTCGCTGGACAGGCACTGATCTCGGTCAGTGGGTAATGGGCGGCACAGGACTGCCGTTCTGGGCAGAAGGGACGTACATGAGGTGAGGCCCACGCTCGCCTCAGATTTCTACCAAGGCACTTGCCAGGTGGCGGAGACCAGAGTTCAGGGCTGCTGAACGGGCTGGAACCCGAGGGGCAGGGTAGCCGTCACAGGCTGAGTTGGGTCTCCCACAGATTCACATGTTGAAGCTCTAATGCCCGGGATCTCAGAACATGACTGTATTTGGAGAGAAGGCCCTTAAAGAGGGGTGAGGTTAAAATGAGGCTGTTAGGGTGGACCCTGATCAATCTGACTGGGGTCTTCCTAAGAAGAGGGAATTTGGACCCACAGAGACACTTCCAGCCTCCAGAACTGGGGGCAGTAACTTTCTGTTGTTGAAGCCACTCAGCCTGTGGTGCTGCGTCATGGCCGTGCAGAGGGCTACGATGGCCCAGGGAGGGTGCTGGAAGGAGAAGGTGGCCTCTACGAGGGCTACCACGGTGCTCGGCCGAGGCCCGAGCTGCCACACCCAGGGTGAGGCTCCACCAAGCCCAGCCGAGGGGCTGCTATTCTGAGCTCCTGCGGGCCGCGCAGGGCTCACGGGGTTCCAGTCCAGTAAAAAGTAGCAAGACCTCAGTGAGGACTTCAGCATGCAGGAGTGATCCCAGAGAGGGATCCCCTTAGGGCTAATGACTGCACCACACTCTTAAGACAAAGGAAAAACAAAACCAAACCAAACCCAAAAAACACACAGCAAAGAAAAATACTAGCCTGCCCGGATCAAGATGGTCCACCTGTAATTTAATTCTACCAGAACAAAACTCAATACCCTTTAAAGGAAGAAAACACAAACTAGGCCTCCTACATAATGTCCCGCAAACAATAAAAAGCCATTTCAGATGGGAGAAGGAACAGGGAGGGAGGCGCTCAGCATGCCAGCCCTGCTCGGGGGCAGGACCCCCCAGAGGCAAGCCACTTCCGGGAAGGGGACCTGCGGAGCCCCGCGGACAGCTGGAAGGAGGGTGGGGGAGGACAGAGGGGCAGGCAAAGAGGCTCGGGTATCTTACTTTATTTGTTAGGAGTTGACAGGTCAGGGGAAGAGTTAGGGAAGGATGGTAGCAGCTGAGGAGCGTGGTGGGCGGGCGAGGACACTGCTGTTTATAGGTGGTGGGGAAGCAGGCGATAGGGGGAAATAATTAAAGACAGAAGAAGCGAGCATGATTTTTAATAGTCAAGCATGTATAGGACCTAGGACTCAGGCGGGCCCCTTGGAAGCCCTTTGGAAATACTAATATGTTCTGAGGAGTTCGATGAGTGGTGTTTCAACGTGAAGTTGTGGGGTGGGGGGACAGTCACGGTCCATAGCCTGGGCTTACACAAGAGCAGGCCCCGTTCCAGACACTTCATTTGTTCCTGCAGCTGCCTGTGAGATAGGAACTATTATTTTCCCCATTGTTACCAATGAAGAAGTTGAGGCACCAGGAGGTCAAGCACATCCCCCACGGTTCCCCGGCCAGCAAGGGGCCCAGCCAGGATTTGAACCCAAGCAGTGAGTCTGGCTCCGATGGCCCCTTCTTAACCATTACACTGTGGCCTCCAGGAAGAAATCTAGCTTGGCCACTCATGAGCTCTGTGACCTTGGGAAGTTGGATTTGCTGCAAAGAAGGCAGTTCTCCTCCCGGGAAATGGAGAAGGAACCCCCACTCTGCCCGCTGCAGGGCCCTGCTGGGAAAGCAGGGGAGGGGAAGGCCCTTTGTGAAGGCTTAAGGAACTCGGGGTTCTCACTGGTCAGGAGTTTTCTCAGGAGCTCAGGAGCGAGGGTACCTGCTGAGGCTCCAGCTTCCAGTTGGGGCCTGCAGATGGGGGCCCCAGTGCGGGGAGCCCTTGGGTTTGAATCATACACATTTTGAGGCATCATCTGATTATGCTCAGTTGTGCAGGGAGAGGCAGATGAGAAAAAGGAAAGTATGATTGAATCTCAAAAAGAAATGATTTTGGTGGTGAATTATCCTTTTCTACGTGCCTTGCAGGGCACTTCCCTAACCACCTCATCTACTCCGTCTTTCAAAATGTAGCTCTCGTGTAGGCACAACTATTCCCATTTCACATGTGAGGCAAGGCTCACAGAAGTCAGGAATCTTGCTCAAACCCCCATGGATGGTGAGTGGTAGGGGTAGGGTTTAAATCCAGATGTTTAACACAGAAGCCCACACTCTTTTCAGGCTCCCTTCCAGCCTCTTAGGTTAGGACTCCCCCCGTTAGTCTCCATCCTTCTTCCAGAACTGTCCTTGACTGAAGAGGGTCACCTTGCCTGGTCGTGTCTCCTTCCCGAGGCAAACGACATCAGCTACTGACTCAGGCCAGCTCTGACAGGCCCTCTGCTCCCTGGGTGTGGATCTGAGAGCATTCCCTCATAAACCTCCCTGGGTCAGCTTCCTGCCGAACCCGAGACACACGGACCCTCTTCTGGGAGCAGGCCAGCTGCTGGCAAGGGAATCATAGATTGTAGACTAAGTATGGCATCCCCTGTTTGCACGTAACAAATCTGGAACTTAGGCAGCTGCCTGCTCAAGGGTACAGAGCTAGCAATGGTACAGTCAGGATTTGAGCCCAGCCCATAAGAAACCAAACCCCATGCCCACTACACCCCTCTTTCATTCGTGAGGGGGGCAACCCCCAAAGGACATACCAGGAAGGAGAGACGGGGCTTGGGCCACAGTGCAATGGAGGCAGAGCCCCTTGGTCCTACCTGGTAGGGTGTTCCATCCCTGTGCGTGGGCACATGCAGGTTTGGACACTTTCCCACGCCACCCGGAGGCTGCCTTCAGCAGGGAGGGCAGATGGAGGCCTGTGGGCTCAGCACCGAAGCTTCTTGCAAAATGGGGAAGGCGGTGCCTACGGGTCACACTGTCTCCGGAAGGCAGCCTGCTGTCCCTCAGAGAGCTGTATACCCCAACCCTGACACCACTAGCTGGGGAGCTGGGGGGTCTTGCAGGTCACTCCCCCCTCTGGGCTTCATGGTCCTCAGGAGGGCATCTCGGGCTCAGCCACAGGGCCAAGGGTGAGTCAGCCTTCCCCTCCCGCCCCACTGCAACCTTTAAACACTCCATCCCTCCTGCTGGGCCTGCCTTCCAGCCCTCCACCCCCTCTGAGGTGCTGCCACCTCCCGACTCCCTGCGCACTCCCCACACTCCCTGAGACCTCCGTCCCAGCTCCCTGTCTCCCTGCCCACTCCAAGCCCTGGCTTCATTTGGGGGGACCTCAAGCTCCGTGTAGCAGGCTCATTCCACAGGCCAGCCTCCTGGGCCTCGGACCTCCTCAGCTGCGGGCCTTTCCCACCCCCACCCCCAGCTCCCCTGGGGCACTCACACCCTTGGCTGGCTCCCAGCTGCCCTGTCCCCACCAATCCCCCGCTGTCTTCCAGTCGGTCAGGTCAGCAGGTTCACTCCCCTGCCCAGCCAGGCCTGCTTGCCAAACCACCCCAACCACTCCCTAACAGCCCTGAGTGGGGAGCAGGGGCTCCATGCCCTCCCCCATCTCCTCGTTTCCCCCACATCAGAACACACTTCCTGTGGTCCCAACACCATGTCCCAACAGCACAGACTTTTGTAACTGTCAAAAACGTGGCAGAGCATGAAATCAGTTACATAAGTTATCTGGCTTAAGCTCTGGTGCATTCTGTTTGTTTGTGACAGGGCAAAAATGGAAATTTTTGCCTCAAGGTGGAGATTAAAACAAAGACAAACTCTAACAGCCATCTCATGGAGAGGCCTGACTCCAGTATGTCCTCCTAGCCCCTGTCACCACTGCCAACATGGGGGACCACCTTCTGCCTTTCACACTTGCCCCTCAAAACCCCAACCTTGAATGGGCCCCACAATCCTATTCCACCCCCTCAGAGCTCCTAGGGAAAAATAACCGCATAGTCTTGCAAACTGATGACACAAAAATCCAGGTCTTTAACCTCAGGGGAGCCTCAGCATCCAGAGGACAAGCCTTTGATTTGTCTGTATTTCTCTCAGCAACTGTTCTCCACTTTCTTTTTTTTTTTTTTTTTAAGATTTATTTATTTATTTATTTGAGAGAGAGAGAATGAGAGAGAGCAAGCACATGAGAGGGGGGAGGGTCAGAGGGAGAAGCAGACTCCCTGCCGAGCAGGGAGCCCGATGCAGGACTCGATCCAGGGACTCCAGGATCATGACCTGAGCCGAAGGCAGTCGCTTAACCAACTGAGCCACCCAGGCGCCCTGTTCTCCACTTTCGAGACCTGCCTCCAGCCCTCACCCCCCAAGGCTGGAAGATAACCTCTCTCCCTTGACCCCCATGAGAACGGAGGCCTCCAACCATAACCCGGCCCCCGGCGCGCTGACCCCGCCCCCTGCGCTCTCGGGTTGTGGCTGGCACCTCGCTCTGTCAGTTACATCCTCTTTCTCGTAATTCCTCAAGTTCTCCCTCTCTCCTGGCTGTGAACCCGAAGCCCAGTAATATGCCCGAAACACAGAGTTCCTTAATTCTGTGTCTCGAGCGCTTCGGTTCTCTTTCCTCCCCTTCTCAGCGAAGCTTTTTGAAAGAGTCATCTGCAGCCTCATATACCAACTTTAATGGGAAAAAATATTACAAATAGAATCCAGCAGAAGAGTAATAAAAATAGTATAAATGACAAGGTGAAGTTTATTCCAGGAATTGGAAGACTGTCATTAAGAAATCTATTAATGCAACTTATCTCACGAATAGATTAAAGGAGAAAATCATAGGATCATTTGACAGATGCCCAAAGGCACTTGATAAAATAGAGCATATATATATATTTTTGAGAACCCTCTGAATAAACTAGGAATAGAAAGGTAATCCCAAAATGGGATAAAAAACAAATCTAAACCAGAAGCTGATGTCATGCTTAAAGATGAAACACTACCCGACAAGCACACAAGTTTGTCCTTGATTAGCTCCAATCAAGTAAGTTCTAGTCAACTGCAAGGAAAAAAGAAAAACAAGTGATAAAATTATTGAACAGGGAGAGTCAAACACCTGATATACTCTGTAGACAACTTGAGGATCAAGGGAAAATGATTATAATTAACAAAGTTTAATAAGGCAGGTAGTTAGAAAAAGTATAGAAAAATTGATTAGCTTTTCTATATAGTGATAACAACCAGTTAGAAAATATAATAGGGAAAAGGGTTGCATTCACAATAGTAACCAAAATACAAAATATTAGGGAAGAATCTTAACAAGATGAGTGCAGGACCTCATAAAGAAAAGATCTCACACTTTACTGAACAGGGGGTCATGCTTGGTTTCAAAATAAGAAGACGATCCCGTCAAAGTGTCAATCTTACCCAGACTCATCTATGCATTTTCCATAATTGCAATCAAAATCTCAATTGAGTGTTTGAAGAGAAGTTGATAAAATAAATCTTACATTAATCTGGCTAAATAAATGTGAGGAAATAGAGAAGAAAAAAGCCTGAATTTGAGCATCCCCTGACGCTTGTCATATCTAATATGAACAAATATATCTCAAAGCTATATAATTGCGGCAGTAAGATATTGGTATCAGAACAGACAGACAGATCAGAGGAACAGGTAGAAAATCCAACTGGCATTCCAAGTCAGTGGGGGAAAGAAAGTGCTATTCAAGAAATGGTGCTGGGAAGAAGGCTGTTTTCTGATTGGATTTGATTTACTGAACATTAAAAATTTCCATATGTCAAAGACACTATATAATTAAAATATTTACAGCTGAAATGATATGATGTCTGGGATTTGCTTCAAGATAATCAGGGGGGAAGTGGGAGGGACAGAGATGAAACAAAACTAGCTATATGTTGATAATGGTTGAAGCTGGATGATGGATATATGCAGAGTTTCACTTTACTGTTTGGCCTTTTTTTTATATGTTTGAAAATTTCCAAAAGAAAAAGTTTTAAACATTATATGAATTACAAACTCAAACTAAAAAGATATTTTCAATATGACGCATAAAGATCAACTGCCTTAATATATAAATTGCTCTCAGAAAGCAATACGAATTTTGACCATTCCAATAGGAAAATAAGCAAGGTTTAGAAATTGGCACTGACTGTCTAAAAAGATGTTCGATTCCACTAGGGATCAAAGAAATGCAATTTTTTTTTAGAAAGGAGATTTACTTTTCAACTGATAACAATAGCAAAGATTAAAAAGATTGATAATGCTTAAGGCAGGTGAAGATGTGAGGAGGCTCTCTCCTGTATGGGGTGGAGGGTAAACTGTTCCATCCACTCCATCCACTCTGGGGGGAATTTGACCTGGGGCCTTTAAAATATGCTTACACTTTACTTAACAATTCAATTTTTAAAAAAGACTTTATTTATGTATTATTGGAGAGAAAGAGAGCGTGCTTGAGAGCGTGCTTATGCACACGCACGCAGGGGAGGTGGGGAAGGACAGAAGAGGAGGGAGGGGAAGAGGGAAGGAACTCCAAGCAGACTGCAGAGTGCAGAGTCAAGGTGGGGCTCGATCTCACAACCCCAAGATCAGGACCTGAGTAGAAACCAAGAGTTGGATGCTTAACCAATTGAGCCACCCAGGCACCCCTCAACAGTTCAATTTTAAAATAATTTTTCCTATAAATATAAACACTCAAAACAAGTTCACAAACTTGTTCATACATGTGTGTTTATCATATTATTATTTATAACCGTAAAACGTTGGAAATGCCCCAAATATTAGTTAACAGATAGCTTAAGTGAGTTAGGATGTATCCACACATTAAAAATGACGATGTAGATCTATAATTAATGATACAAAAAGAGGTGCTGGTGAGTGAGAAAAATCAGATTAAAAACAGTGTACAAAGTAGAATACCATTTCAAAAAAAATGTGTCAGGAAAGATAAGAACGTACACCAAATGTTAATAGTGATTTCTGTGTGATAAGACTGAAGGTATTTGGGGCTTTTTTTTTAAACCTCTTTCTGTATTTTCAGATTCTTTTTTTGTGAGAAGCAAATATTACTTTTATCATTAGAAGAATAAAATTATTTGTTTTTAAAAAAAAGAAGGAAAGAAGAAAGGATAGAAGGAAGGAAGGAAAGAAGGAAGGAAGGAAACATATGTCTTGCATGTTTTTCCAAAGCTACTCTGTGTCTATACAAAATATATGTGTTTATCTTTTTTTTTTTAAAGATTTATTTTAGAGAGAGAGAGTGAGCATGAGTGGGACGGGCAGAGGGAGAGGGAGAGAGAATCCCAAGCAGACTCCGAGCTGAGCTGGAAGTCCACATGGGGCTCAGTCTCACAACTCTGAGATCAGGACCTGAGCCTAAACCAAGAGTTGGAGACAACCAACTATGCTACCCAGGCACCCTTATGCGTTTATCTTTTTAAACCCAAATGGCAGGTAGCATACTCTAGACATTGTTTTATCCTTGCCTTTTTCACTTGACAGTAGATCCTGGTTATACCAATTCAGTCTCCCACCAATAACGCAAAAGTGGCCCCCGATCCTTACGTTATGCTATTTTTGATCTTTGTTGAGTTTTGATGGGTAAGAAATGACATCTCATTGTAATTTTAATTTGCATTTCCCTCATTATAAGTGAGGCGAACATCTTTTCACATGTATAAAAACAAAGAATTTTTCTTTGTGAACTTTCCTCATATCCTTGGCCCATTTTTCATTTTTTCTAAAATTCTCATTTTTATATTGATTTACAGGGACTCTTTAATGAAAAAGTAGGCATTTGTCTGCCATATACATTTGCAAATGTCTTTTTGCAATTTATCATTTGTTGTTTGATCTTACTGATATGCGCTTTTTTCCAATGCAGATGTATGTTATTTATTTATTTATTTTAGATTTTATTTATTTATTTGAAAGAGAGAGAGAGAGAGATCACAAGTAGGCAGACAGGCAGGCAGAGGGAGAGGGAGAAGCAGCTCCCTGCCAAGCACAGAGCCCGATGCGGAGCTTGATCCCAGGATGCTGGGATCATGACCCGAGCCGAAGGCAGATGCTTAATCGACTCAGCCACCCAGGCGCCCCAGATGTATGTTATTTTTATATAGTTGATTTAATAGATCTTTTGTTGTGTGGCTTCATAAGCTCTCCCCTCCTCCAAGATATTTATATGTTTATATATATAGGGGCACCTGGGTGGCTCAGTCGTTAAGCGTCTGCCTTTGGCTCAGGTCATGATCTCAGGGTCCTGGGATCGAGCCCCACATCAGGCTCCCTGCTCAGCGGGAAGCCTGCTTCTCCCTCTCACCCACTCCCCCTGCTTGTGTTCCCTCTCTCACTGTCTCTCTCTCTGTCAAATAAATAAATAAAATCTTAAAAAAATTATTTATATGTTTATATATATAATTACACACATATTTTGTAATGCTCCATATTTTATTCAAGTGTTTTTATGTCTTCAGTTTTAACTTTTACATACTAGCTCCATTATTTTGTGTCAAGAGTCAAGTAGGAATCAACTTTTATTCATTGAATCATCTGTCTTTTCCTTTCTAATATGAAATGCTATTTTCTGTTATTCTAAATTCCCACATAAAATTGGGCCTGTTTCTGACCTCTTTATTCTGTTTTAGTAATCTGAATATTCTCCAATACCTCTCTATTTTAATTATGTTTTCATATGAGGTAGAACTGATCTCTTCTCAAGGCTCCTCTTTATGAGAATTTCCAGGCTACTTGTGCATGTTTATTCTTCCATATGAATATAAGAATAAGCTTGTCTGGTTTTAAGAAAAAACATTAAGTATTATATAGATATTTAATGGTGAAGCATAACTTAGGAAGAATTAACATCATCATAGTGCTTAAGATCAACATTTCTAATTCAAGAAGGTTTTCCAACTCCATTTGGTGAGTTCTCTTATTGTATTCCCCGAAAATGTTTTAAAATTCTTCATATGGGGGTGCCTGGGTGCTGCAGTCAGTTAAGCGACCTACTCTTGGTTTCGGCTCAGGTTGCCATCTCAGGGTCCTGGGATGGAACCCCGCATCAGGCTAGGTGCTCAGCCTGGGGTCTGCTTGAGATTCTCCCTCTCCCTCTGTCCCTCCCCCACCCCACTCTCTCTCTAAAATAAACAAATCTTTAAAAAAACTCTTCATATGGACCTTATCCTCTATTGCTAATACAATTGGGTTTTCTCTTCCATTGTATTGTTTAACTTCTGGTTGTTTTATATAGGAATGCTATTAACTTGCCATTTTAATTTTGCATCAGCAATCCATAGAATTTTTACTACTTGCACTTTTTTGCATTGATTCTCCTGGGTTTCCAAGTTATGTAATCACATAATTTTACATTAATGATACAATTTTACTTCCTGTTTTCCAATTTGGTGCTTCATTTCTTTCCCTTATTTAACTACTTTAGTTAATACTTCATCTAACTGCTCCTTAGTCTAATGGGAATCTTTCTATAGTTTTATCATTAAACTAGGTGATGGATTTACTTTGAAATAAATAGGAAAATAATCAACACATGGAATAGGTATACTATAGAAGAGGAAATAAAAATGGCTTGTGAATATATGAAAAGATGCTCAATTTATCCAGGGCATTATCAGCCTGTCCCTAAAAATACTAAAATCTAGACTTTTGTCCTTGGTCCCCGGCTTTTCTCACTGGATGCTTTCTTTGGGCCACCACCCCGACTGTCCACCACAAGCTGACAGCTCCCAAGGCCATGGCTCCTGGATTGACCTATCCCCAGAGCATCCATTTATATACTCAACAGCTTTCTAGACCTCCCCACTTGGGTCTCCTGCAAGCCCCTCAACTCAGCACATTCAAAACCAAACCAATCATTTCTACCACCAAACCTCTGCCCCATCTTAGCGAGATGCGCCACCCCGTCTGCCCATCTCTCCCTTTCTCCCTCTTACTTACCCCATTCTTCAGTCAATTAAGTCCTGCCACACATTTACCTTCTAAATATTTGTTTTAATTTGCCTCCCTCCACCCCGCCCATGGTCTTGATTCAGCGCTTCATATACTCCTCACCTGGGTTATGACAATGGCCTCCTACATGGATTTTCCTTCTCTATTCCTGACTCTTCTAGACCCAGCTTCCAGAATTATTGCTGTCACGGTGTATTTCCAAAACACAAAGTCAACCACGTCACTTTCCTTCTTACAATAAGTGGCTCCCCATTGACACCAGGATGAAGTCCAAGCTCCTGACAGGGTCTATAGGGCTCCTGTGGCCTGGCCCCATCCAGCCATCTTCGATTTCCCCACAGCCCATTTTGGGTTCTCTGCTCTAGTAATACCGAAGCCTGTGCTGGTCATCCTAACCACCCCCCAACCTCTGGGTCTACCTTGTGTGCATCTTTACTCAAAGCTTGCTGTTCACCACTTACTGCACTTCGATTTGATGGTTTTAAATGGATGAATGAATGAATGAGTGTGTGAACATGCACATGTATGAAACCAATATGTGCACATGGTTAAAAAAACAAATTGTATCAAAAAGCTGATTATGAATAGAAACCAACACAGGGCCACCTCTCCTGGCCCCAGTCCCACTTCCTGGAGGCAACCACTTTTAATTCTTTGAAATAAATTTGGTATTTACTTTCATATCTCTCTCTATATATTTATAAAGTTATGTCTTGATTTGTCAAATTTATTCATCATTTTTACCTCTTATATAACTGATGAGGGTTCAGTTCTATTATACTGCCCACACCTGGCCTCTCCCATTCTATCACAATCTTTGGTTAAATAGTGTTTACATTGTTGTGATCACGTAAACATGACCATTGCAGACTCAATTGGGGTACAAATGTTAAATTTTACTTGCCTGTGTAGGTTTTTGTTTTTCTAGGAATTTCTAATTGTCTTTATTTTATTTTTGTCATGATCCCCTGTAAACATTTTCCCTGCTTTCTTCAGAAGCTCCGGCACCCCAGATGCCTCATGGAGTCTCCCTTTCATCAGAAGACCCCTGCCATGAGCCCCCTGTCCTCAGGCTCCAAGCTGGACACAGTTCCCTGAGCTCACTGCACAGCTATCAGCCTGGGACTTCTTCTGACTGCTCTCCAGATTGGAGCCACTGTTTCTCAATTTTTCTCTCTGCCTTTCTTGCCTCATTTATTTATTTTGTGGGGCACATTATTCATAACTTCCTTAAATGGGGTGCTAAGTCCTTATATACCTGAAAAATGTCTTTTTTTAACTCTGACGCTTGATGAAATCTGTCTGAGGGTGGAAATCGGGATTAAAATTACTTTCTCTCTTAGTTCTGGAGGTCTGGTTCCTCTGCATTCTGGGGTCTGGCGCTGCCATTTGGAATTCTCATGCCACTGAAATGTTCACTGAGATTTTATATTTTCTCTCTGAACATCTTTTGGTTATTTTCTTTGCCCCCAATTTACTGAAATTTTAGGTAGACATACATTGCTGTGGGTCTATTTTTATTCTTTGTCCTAGAATGGACTCTGTACTGACCGCTATACTTTTGGGTTGAGAATTTCTCTGTATTATTGATTTGGGTTTTCTGCCCTCGATGTTCTCTATTTTCTCTTTCTGGAACTCCTATTAGTCCAATCTGAATGTAACAAATTGATTCTCTTTTCATTTCTATCATCTTTTCCATCAGTCTTGTTAGTCTGCTTTCTGGGACATTCCCTCAAATTCATGTGCCAATTATATTGAATTTTCATCTTCTACTTTCCAGGAGATTTCCTTCATTTTATCTTCAATTCTCCTGAATGTTTTGTTTTGGCAGCCATTTTCAAAATGTTTTTACTTCCAAGAACACTTTCTTGTCCTCCCAGTTTTCCTCTTTGCTCCTGTCTCCATGGACATTAATTAGAGGTTCTGTTTGTTTTGTTTTAGTTTCCTATGTTTTTCCCATTTCCTCAGGAGTCTTCTTTTTCTCTGTGTTTCCTTCAGTTTCATTGTGTTGTAGACTCTCCTCGGGGTGGATTATCTTTATCCATTCATATATTTAAGAATAAGACATTGAAATGTCATTTGGGAGTGGTGTGTGCATGGGTGGGCTTTTCTCAGCGGCTGAGTTAGGTTTTGGGTTCTTAGTTGGAGCTGGTTATTATGTGGGGACCCTCACGTGCCTGTTTTCTGGGACCACTCAACTTTCCTAAGAAGAAACCTCCAGTGCCCTGGCTGTAAATATTTTGCTTGGTGGCAGGGATCAACTGTTACAGAAGCAGACTTTCAGTGAATCTCCCTTTTCTGGTACCAGATCTCATTCTTGCCTTTTGTCACAGCTGGCCCTCTGGGGACCAGTTATCAGGGGCTCTCCAGGGGCAAATAAGCCCCTTCTGTTCCATACCCCTTTCTCTGAGCACTGTAAGCTCACATTTTCTCCACTCTTCTGCTAGACCATCCATACTTTCATCTACTCTTAGTATTCTAGAATTTTATGGAAACCTCTCATCTGCTGATGATCTCTCCTCATCATTGTCTGTTAATATTTTTTAAACAAAATCCCCTTCCTTTAAGTCTAGATGGGTCTTGAGAGAGAAGGGAAATAGGAGTATGTTCAATCTGCCATTTCATGCGACTGTTTCACCACTGGCGGAGCCCCTACGGACAACAGCTCTTTCTCAACCATCTCTGGTCGCCAGAGCCGAGCACAGTGAATGGCATCGGTCAACAGTCTGTAAAATATCCATGAATGGAAGGGAAACCTACTGATCTCTCCGAATCCCTCATGCTTACTACAATGCCTGTTTGGCCAAGATAACAAAGTACACAAAAATCATGTCACATACAGAACGGTGAGGTATTATAAACATTCTATCTGGAGAAGAAAATGATGGTGGGGGCATAGGAGGATGTGCATTCTATGCCTACAAATATCAGAGAGATCTCATATAGAAGGACTGACACTTTCCATGTGGCTTGGAGGACATGAATAGGACAAGGAGAGGATGGAAGATACTCAATGACAGGTTCAGCCCCTCACATGTAATCTCAGCTCAGCCAGCTTTCTGATGACGGGACAGACCACCTACAAAGGTAATGAGTTCCCTGCCCTGGAAATGTTCAAGCAGATCTGGACAACCAGCAATTAGAGTTGCTGTGGAGAGAATTCAACTCACTGGTCAAGAGATAAGACTGGATTTTTAAAAAAATTCTTCTAGAGTTCGGCGCCGGGGTGACTCAGTCAGTTAAGCGCCTGCCTTCCGCTCAGGTCATGATCCCAGGGTCCTGAGATCAAGCCCCGCATCGGGCTCCCTGCTCAGCAGGAAGCCTGCTTCTCCCTCTCCCACTCCCCTGGCTTGTGTTCCCTCTCTCGCTGTGTCTCTCTCTGTCAAATAAATATATAAAATCTTTTAAAAAAAAGTTCTACTAGAGTTAAAAACACCCTCCTTTATAGCAAATATTTGATAATACCCTCTTTATTATGCTGAAAGAAAATAATAGAGAGTAAAACCTATTTTTAAAAATAACATATTTTTAGGGCGCCTGGGTGGCTCAGTCGTTAAGCGTCTGCCTTCAGCTCAGGTCATGATCCCAGGGTCCTGGGATCGAGCCCCGCATCGGGCTCCCTGCTCGGCGGGAAGCCTGCTTCTCCCCTCTCCCACTCCCCCTGCTTGTGTTCCCTCTCTCGCTGTGTCTCTCTCTGTCAAATAAATAAAATCTTTAAAAAAAAAAAATAAATAAAAAAATAAAAATAACATATTTTTAAAAAATTAATGCAATTCCCTAATTGAAATATAAAAATAAAAAGGACACGATATAGGAATATGTGTTTCAACATATAAATGCTCAGGCATGATGATGCATAAGAGAAGGAAATAGTGAGACGCTTGCATGTCTATGCAGAATCATCATGAGTGCAATGGGTGCCAATGCACACTGATACAGGTGTGTTGTTTTGATGCTCAATTACTGTGGGGAGCTTTGCCTTCAGAGATGGGATTTTCTAAACTAACACACCACTCTTAGTGAAGTTCTGAAGTACAATCTCTCTTTGAATTATATACAGAAACCTTCTCAGCAAATTCAACTGTGTTTATATGTACACCAGAGTTCAAAGATAATTATGAACAGGTTTCTACCGCTTAGCAAGGCATTTGAAAGCTAGGGGAGATATGTGCCTTTTTGTGCAGGACTGTCTCTTGCATTGCAAGAGGATGGGCTTATCTGGCCTCCCCCTACTCGGTGTCAGTAGTGTTCCTCTAATCATTGTGACAGTCAAAAATACTCCTCCTCCCCATGTTTCCAAAATGCCCCCAAGGGTCACTGCTTCTGAACCACTGGACTAGAGGATTGCTAAGCTTCCTTCCAACCCTTGGATCCTCTGATTCCTTTAGGAGCTGGACAGTCAACAGGAGGGCAGGTGAGTCTGGCATTCTCTAGTCTCTAGAGCTACCTGGGCTGGTGGATATAGAGTAGCTACTACCTCTGGAATCTGTGGGGTCTTCCTCTTTGCAAACAGAACTGGGTCAGCCAAGATACCAGCAGCTCCATGAGTCCCCACCCCCATGAAGGAGGTTCACTGAATGGGTGTGACTGACTGTGCCTGCATTTGACCTTCCTGAGAAGGGCAGGAAAACTTGACCCTGATGAAAATGATGGTGTCAACAGCATTCTCCGCAGCACACTGGATGCCCTTCCTCACTTGCCCTTGAGCCTAACCAGTTCCCAAACCTGAAGGAAACCATCCATCTTTATTCTCCTCACCAACTGGGCTACTATGGCTGGGAAATATTCAATGCTGTGCAGGCTGCTGGGACCACTGCTGATGTGGGTCTCCCACCTGGCTGGTTCTACCTCTTCTCTCCTTCTCCCCAGAACTCTGGTGTCCCCGAGGCTGCCCAGCCAACTACTTTGTCCTGGCTGTCAGGAGATGACTTGCCCCTGGTCAGAGAACATAGAGAACATTCATGGGAACTGCTTGAACATTCCTCTCCTCTCCAAGATGAATTCCTCTCTCTGTTCTGAATCACATGTCTTCCCCGTGCCTCTAAGATCCCTCTAGTTATCTTCTCTCCCTCTGCATCTTTAACCAGTTTTAACTCTTTCCTCTTAGCTTAGAAGCTGCCTCATCTTCTCCAAGTTAAGCAGGAAACAGAAACCCCTTTGTCCTACTTCTCTTCTAAACCACCGCTCTGTCTCCCCGTCCCTCTCCCCGCCAATGTTGGAGATTAATCTACCTTCCTGTGTCCTCTTTTTCAGTACCCTTGACCACTGCAGTCTGTCTGGCCCTTCTCATCACCATGCCACTGGACTATGGGGTCACGAATGGCCTAATTATCAACTCCTATTTTCAGTCTTCATCTCCTAATGCTCCTCTGCAGCATTTTACTCATTGAACTATGCTCTTTTTCCTGAATGTCTGTTTTTAATTTTAGGTATCCTTTTCATGTTCCTTTTCCTTTCCTTTCTTTTTTTTAAGATTTATTTAATTACTTGTGTGTGAGAGAGAGAGCATGAGTGGGGGCAGGCAAAGGGAGAGGGAGAGAGAGAATCCTCAAGCACACTCCTCGCTGAGCATGGAACCCGACACGGGGCTCAATCCCAGGACCCTGAGATCATGACCTGAGCCAAAATCAAGAGTTTGCTGCTTAACCAACAGATCCACCCAGGCATTCCTCTTTTTCCTTTTCTGATCCATTCTTTCAAGTCTGTCTTTGCTGGATCCTTCCCACCTCTCCTCCCTCCTTCCCCCTTTCTTTTCTCCTCTTCCTATCTCCTCTTAAGTAATATAGCCCCATTATTCTGTCTATCCCCCTCCTCTCCCTTTCCATCTTTAAATGATCTTACTCTTATGGCTTCAACAACCCTTGGATGCTGTTGACCCCCAGGTGTACAGCCAACCCCAACTTCTCTCTTTAGCTCCACTGGCAAACACACAGCTGCCTCTCAGCCTATCCAAACTTGCTCTGCCTCCTGTGTTCTTTATCCCACTGAATGGTGCCCCCTCCCCCTAGTTGCCCAAACTGCACACCTGAGGGTCATGATCAACTCCTCTCCCTCCCACCTCATATGCAATCGGCCCCACAATCCTGTGGATCCTCATTCAGAACCATCTCTCAAGCCTGGTCCTCCTCGCCATCCCATCTTTAGACTCTTAGGCGTCTAACAGTCCCATTTGGTCTCTGTGGCTACCAGGTTCCAACTAGTTCAGTATTTTCACTTATTTTTCTAAAGTTCTCTTTAGAAGACCCATCTGAATCATGACATTCTATTCCTTCTTACCTAAATCCTCCACAGGCACCTCATCCTCCACAGCTAAAGCTGAGGCTCATCGGAAGGGCACAGAACACTCTTCCCCATCCCATCCCACATGTCCACCTCTACAGAGCCCCCGTGGCCTCTGAACACACCTGCCCTGCAAGATGAGTCCTTTGTATGCCCTCGTGTTCTGACAGCTATGTTCTTGCCTCACCCCTAGCCTCCTTATTTGTCTTTAAATTAGCAGTGCCCAGCACTTGCTAGCACATAGCAAATGCTCTGTGATTATCAGTAAATGACCAAAGAAATGAATGAGCAGATGGATTGATTAAAAAATTATACCCTCGCCTGCCTCTTCATCACATCATTCCCTAGACCAAATTTGAATGTGCATACAAACTACTTATTAAAATGCAGATTCTGGGTCCAGAGTGGTCCTGAGATTCGGCAGTTCTAACACGTTCCCAGGTGGTCTTGTTGCTGCTGGTCTGCAGAACACACTTGGAGGACCCCTATCCTATACCAATGGTTTCCAAACTTTGCTGATATTAGAATCACCTGGAGAGCTTTAAAAAAATATCCTAATGCCCAGGGCACACACTCTATTAAAGCAGAATAGCTAGGGGAGGGAGCCAGGTGGCAATATTTTAAAGATTCCCAGGTGATTCCAGTGTGGGGTATAACAGGGAACCCTCTACCCTGTGCCATCTCTTCCTCAGTGGTGATTCTCAACCCTGGATGCTCATTAGAATCACCTGGGGAGCTTTTAACACCTACTGGTGGTGTCTGAGCCCCACCCAGACACTTAACCAGAATCTCTAGGGCTTGTACCTGTGTGTTTTAAAGCTCTCAGGTGATCCTAATATGCAGCCAGGGCTGAGCGCCATTGTCTTCAGGCTCTGCCCCCAGGTAGTGGCTGCAGATTTGAGGGATCATGAGTCCAGGACACAGAGTAGATGCCAGTCCTGGCTCTCCAGTTATGTACTATATCGTCTTGAAGAAGTTAATTTCACTTCACCTCTAAAATGAGATGAAAAATACATGCCCTCCCTACCCCAGTTTTCGTGGGTCTTCCCGAATGGAATCGGGAAAAGCGTCCGCAGGAGCCTGTCTTCACCTCTCTGATGTGTGGTCACCACTTTTGTCCCCACCTATCAGGTTGGCTTCAGAGGCCCATGGCCAGGAGAAATCTCCATCATGCATGAGCTCCCAGCTGCAGGCCCAGCTAAGGAGCAGATGGTTCAGTAGCAGCCCAGGCTACCAGGGGGGAAGTCACGAGGACTTGCACTCGTAGGCAGACGGAGAGGTGGAATCGAACACAACCCCTGCAAAGCAGTCTGGCCTGCAGCCTGGATGTTGCCTGGTGGGCTGGTCGGCCCTGTGCAGGGACAGGGCACACCCGCTGTTCTCTGCACGCACCGCAGCGCGGCCACCTGACCCATGGCAAGGAGCCTGCAGGCTTGTGCCAGACTCCTCTTTTATGAGCTCTCGGCAAATCCATGCTGGTGCTGTGGGAAGGGCACAGAATGGACACCAACAAATGTAGGTTCGAGTCCAGCCTACCACTCCAGCTGCATGAGCTTAGACTCAGTTTCCTTGGCTGCCATTATTGTTATCTGTTGTATCAGCATCATAAATACAGATACAAAGGCCCTGGACCAAGCGGACACACTTCTGTCCCTGGAGACAGCAGGGACCCAGGCCCTTAAGATTGGGGGCAGGTTCCAGGTGCTTGGTCCCAGGGAAGTCTTGAGACATATTTATATTTAAACTTTTTCTGTACTTGTCTGAACTTAGAACTTAACTGGGCAGCCTGCATATGTATTTGCTAAATTCAGCAACCCTCCAGGAGAGGAAGGAAGGAGTTAAAAGGAGTAACAAGTTCTCCTTTTGGGGGAGATAGGGCTGGAGCAGGAGGGCCTGCCTGGCTGAGCCGGGTCTGGGCTGGGGGCTTCAGGGCTCCCAGATGGCAAGATTACACCAATGTTTGTGTCCCCAGAGCATCTTCTGGAAATAGGCCTCAGCCAGCAATGCTCAGCAATGCCCTGGTGTAGGTGAAGTCAAGGATGGGCTGTGGGTTGGGGGAGGGTCTTAACTCACTTCTAGCATCCCACCATCTATTCATCCCAAGGAACTAAGTCCACGTAATTCTCCCTGGCTCTACAGAAACAAAAATGCCTTCCCGTCACCTGCTTCAAATGCCTCTACCTGCATGGACAGAGTTTTATATCCTACAGTTAAAGTCCTTGAGGTTCACAGCACAACAAAGCTGAAAGAGCCTTGGCATTCAACCAACCCCCTCTGGGTACTTCTGAGAAGTCTGAGCCCAGAGAAGGATGAGTTTACCCAAAGCCACACAGTGAATAAGGAGCTGGGCTGGGAGCCAGCTTTCTCTACCAGTAGGGTCAGCTCAACCCATGGCTTGTCCTCACCTTCACCATCAATAGAAATGCCAATGACTTAATATGCAAATCCACTCACCAGCTCCCCAGTCTAGGATCAAGAGGAGCCAAAGGGGGCCTTAGGTTCTCTCTAGTTACAACCCAATTAGAGGTAAAGCTGCAGAGAATCCTGCCCTGAAAGGGGAAAGGGCTTTCTCAGGGCATCTGGAGATGGCCAGGTTGCCTGGGGCCAGCCCCACTCACTCTGCTTGCTTTGAGATGCAGCTGCAGTTTGTAGGTGTTCTCACGGATGGACAGCCCAGAGAGGGCATGAGCTTGGAGTCAGGAGATGCTGACACAAGGCCTGGTCTGATCGGTTTTGGCTTATTACCCAACCTCCATTTCTTCATCTGTGAAATGTAACTATCTCACAGGATGGCACGAAGATGAAATGAGCACAGGACCTGAGGCATTGTATTATACAGTCTAAAATTTCCAGAACTTCAAGTCCCAAAGGCCTCTGTGAGTTCCTCTGCTCTCTCCAGATGCCTCCCACCCAGCCAGAAAGCCTCCCCACTCAGCTAGTTCCCCTAGCTGCACCCGACCCGGTCTTCAACCTAATGGGTTTTACCTCCCTGCCAGTCCCCAAAATTATTCAAATGAGCCCATCACAACCTCATGCAAGAATCAGGAGGCACAACAAAGCCTGTACTACACAGCCCCTGTTGGCTCCCTGCTCCCAAGTCCAGCTCCCGAGGGCAACCCTCATGGGATCCTGCATGGCATGTGGTGTCCTCGTCTGTGCTGTGACCATATGTAACTAATAAACTGCTTCAGTCTCATCTGTTCATTATCAGTGTGGTATGTTTGACCATCTCATACTATTTATAGCAGAGGGTCTCTTTTTCCCCAAAAGGGGAATAGGAAGTGGCCAGAACAGGGGGCTTAGTAAGGCCGTGGGCTCTGATGCTCTACACTCTAAATCCCTATTCTGGGGAGAGGGTCCTCCTTGTATTCCTGAATAGTGGTTCTGGGCTTCCATGCACAGGGAGAGGCTAAGATCCTGACAATAGAACCTGGCCAGACAGCATTTGGGGAGACAGCATTCTGGGGTCTTCTCAGGCTCTTAGGGTCAGTAGTCTCCCACCCCTCTGATACACTCATCTTCACAGTATCTTGTCAGACTAACTATTGCGTCTGAGGGGCCATGGCAGATACTTTATCTCTGTTCTCATGCTGCACAGAGAAATGACTAGTCCAACATCACACGGACAAGAGGGATAGGGCTGGGTCAGTCCCTCTCCCAAACCCACTGTCAGCTCCAACCCTGTGACCCACAGCCTCTGGGGAAGAAGCAGCACTGTCCATGGGGGTTGTTCTCCTGTGCTGAGATGAAGCCCTCCTAGTCTCATCTCCATATGGCTTGCAAAATCCAAAGGTTGGCCTTGGGCATGAGATCCATGTCCCCTGGAAAGCTTTTCATTGGGAAGGGAACACAGTGAACTTGTCCCAGCTCGCTTGGACCTTCTCTAGGTCCAAGCTGGGCCCAGGGGACTCACTGATAGACAGTGAGGTGATCAGGAGGCCTCTACAAGATTCCTTGCAGGTGCAAATACTCTGAACTTCTTGGCCCTAAGAGTAAACTTTAAGGCAATTTCCATTTAGCTCTCCTGATTTTTTTGTTTGGGAGAATGGGGGCTTCCAGCTCAGCCCTAAGCTGGGTATTAGAGCTGTGAGATTTTGGCCAGTCCAGAGTTGTTCCTCACACATCCTTCCCATGGGCATTTCTCTAATAATAGTGAGTTCCTGATTTCTGAATGATGAAACCTGGGCTTCCATACACAGGGAGAGGCTGAGACTATGGCCAGGGGGCAGTAAAGTCACTGTGGGACCCAGAGTCATCCTCTCCCATGCCCCAAGGCACGCTGAGCCTCTCAGGGACCCAGATATTTTAGGAGCCAGATCTTTAGGAGTTATCTCTGATTTCATGGGCTAATGCAAAGGTCAGGCACTATCAGAACAAGCTGACTCTCAATGGGGACCATCCTTGCTTCAGCTAACCCCCATTTTTCAGATGGAGAAAATAAGGACTTGCTTAAGAATCACCATGGGGCTGAAGGGAGAATATGGCCCCTTGTGCTGGGAGTGGTGCTGAGTTAGTCCAGCTCCCTGCTGTGCATCTGACCCTGGGGAGTGGGACCAGGGCCCTCTGGCCCAGATGCCTGTGGTCAGACAAGGACAACCTCAGAGGCCTGGGATCTCCTCAGTGCCCAGGGCAATGTCATGAGCAGGCTTCTGCCAGGTGGGACCCCTCACCTTCCCTAGCTCTCCTCCCTAGGTCCCTGCTCCTCATAGCTGGAGGAGAAGCCAGCCTCAGATCCACAGGGTAAACACCTCTGTATCTGCCTGACCTTGGCCAGTCTTCCCCTGAGGCCACAGCCAGATGTGACCCAGCTGAGCACAGAAGGAGCCAGGGAGCCAGGGAAGCTTGGAAAGTAGCCAGGAGTGGGGCTAGGCAGATGGTGGCAGCTCTGCTGCCTCCCAGAGGAACAACTTTTGGCTGCAAAGACCCTGGGGTGGGGGTGCTGGGGAGTGTGCACTGTCCTTTGGTGGAAGGCATATCCCCTTGCTGTTTGCATATTTTGCCCATGCTGCCACCTCCTTAACCGAATCACACACAGCTGTGTCATGAAAATTAATTCCTTTGGGAAAACAACTATTTCTTGACTCCCCTTGAGACCCATGGAAACTGAGGATGTCATGGGACCTGGTCTTAGGCTTCTACCCTATGAGAAGGAAGTGCCACTGGATTGGGATGACTACCTCTCCTTCCCTTGTCCCTAGACTGGGCTATTTTTTTTTTCCCTCTCCTCACTCTGATAGCTTAGCAGCAAACAGAACAATGGCTTCTTCAGAGAAAAGGCCATTTCCTGCTGACAGTGTGCATGCCTCACTCCAGGTCCCAGAGCTTCTGTAAAGAGGCACCCTCCTCTGAAAGCCCAGACCTCCTCTAGTGCTATGGGCTCAGTAGGAGAAAGACAACACATGGATCTGCCCCTGGGTCAGATATGACAAGGTTGGCCTAATCTCTGCTGCCCGAAAGAGGAGAATACCTAGGGAAGAAGAGTGTTCTGATTCTCAGGTAGGGAAAGGCGTTCATGGTCTCCAGCTTGCCAAAGGTCTCTGAAACAGGGTGGGGCAGGATAGAAAGAGGTGACTTCTCCTTGGCTTCCTTCACCCATCCCTGAATCAGCTGGGGCATCATGCAGACCCTTTCTGCTCTAGCTGGAGGAGTTGGGATGACAGTAAGACAATACCTGAGCAAGGTGGAGAGAGGTGTCTGGGACAATATTCTAGTGCCATCTTTCATCAACCAAAGGAATCCAGGAATAGAGAGAGCCACAGGTAGATTTGCTGTGTCCTAGATTCCATTTGGGATAGAGTGTGGGGTGGGGGCTATCCCAGAAGTCTCTGTGTGGTCACAGCCTAGCAAGTGTGGTCCATACAGAGCTGTGTCACCACAAAAATTACCTGTGGAGGCCTCTTCAACAGTCCAGGGCACAGCTGTAGTGAGAACTCCCATAGACATCACCCTATCCAGAGCTCCCAAAGCTATGACATTAGCCAAACCCTCTCTGACTGCTAGGGGAAGTAGAGAGGTGAGTAGGATTCATCCCTACCCCTCCCTCCACCAGGTGAGGCCTGCGTTTAGGAAAAGAGGGATGAGCAGGGCTGTGAGACTGGAAGGTGATATCAGGAGCCACTAATTGTGTTTAAAAAAATCCAGAAAATCCTGAACCCCATCAGCACCTTCTGAAAGCTGGCTCTTCTTTTGGGGAACGAATCTGGCTTTATTTACTTATTTTAATGAACTGAGGCAGGAAGAGGAGCTTGTAGCAAGGCCTTGGCAGCCTCTCTTTGGAGTCACTACCCCTTGAAGGAAACCCAGCCGAAGGCATCATGGTGATGCCTGCCAGTCAGCTTGAGATTTTGTGGGCTGGTTTTTGCCCCTTCAAGCACCTGGGCACAGGACAGAGATTCGGATGCAGAGGAAGGACCAGACTTGTGTGCGCCGGGCGCGGGGGAGAGGTCAGAAAGGCCAGGACAGGGGATGCTCACTCCCAGGTCCTGAGCTCAGCCCTGGGGAGGAAAGAGGTGGCGCTGGGTCGAGCGCGGAGCTGTCCTGATCCTGGTGCTGAAAACGGAGAGCAGCGGCCCACCGGGGCGGAGAGCAGTCGGCTAGCCTGAGCCTTTTCAGCCCCCGGTGAGAGGGAGCTGATGGAAAGGGATTTCCTCCTCTTCAACTCACGCCCCAAGGAGGCAAGGGTACAAGTGAGTTGGGGCAAGAAAGCAGGTTTAGCTTTGAGAAGTCCGCAGCCGACCGAAGCTGTGGCCAGAGTGGCGAAAGCCGGCCACCGCCCGGCTGGGGGTAGGGTGAAATTTGGGACAATTGTGGGAGATGAGCAGGGAAAAGACCCTGGACCTGAGTTTGTCCCTCACTGGACCCCTACACTCAGGGCAAGTACCCCAGCTGCGGGCCAAGGAGGGGTGTGGAAGGTGTTCTCACACGTATGGCACTGACAAGAACGTACAGCAGACTTCTGTGAGTGAGTACATACACACCCTATGGACACACAGGGTGCGCTCCCAGATCAGGCACAGACCAAGCAGTCCCATACACACATCCCACACACGGGCAATGCCCACCCCCCCTTCCAGGCTGCTGAGGCTCCCACTCCAGTCTCGCATCCCCACTGCTCATCTGGCCTGGACGTTCTTTCCCACTTAGCTTCCTGGCCTCAGATGGCGCCTCCAAGAGAGGCACGGCCAGTGGGAAGCCCCAGTTCTAGCCTTCGACTCCCGAAGGTGCTGGAGAGGAGCAGACAAGCAGCTCCTAAGCCCAGAAAGAGTGGGGGAACACAGGCGAGGGGGTTAGGTCTCAGACATCACTTGTCCTTTCACCAAACTCCCAGTTACGGTGCCAGAACACGAGAGGAATGTGGACAGGAGTGAGTGTGAATGTCTCCCTCCCCATGCTGGGGACACCCTGAGGACCTGCGCGTACCTGTGCGTAGGAGGCCCGGTGTGGAGCCCCCTCAGCGAGTCCGGACCTGCTGGTTCCTCTGGCTCCCCTTGGATAAAGGTAGGGTGGGAGTGGGGGTTACCCCGCTTGCCCTCCACGCCGCCTCATGTCCGTGGGCAAAGGAGAAACTCCGTCCCGGGCTGCGGGAGGTTACCCGGGTCCGGGCGCTGGGAGGGGGCGCCCTCTGGTCCCTGGGCCTGGCCGGGGTTCCCGCGCCCCCGCGCCCGCCGCCCTTACCACCTCGCCGGCGCCCTCCCGCCAGTAGACTGCGCGGAGCCTGAAAGCCGGGAGCCCGCCCGCCCTCCCGGAGAGTCTGCTGCTGACCTGCATTGACGTCATTGCGTCATTAGGTTTCCCCTGGAAACACTGGCGCGCCCAAAATAGTAACACATTAATTCAGGCCGGGGGAGCAGGGAGAGACTGTTTGTAACCCTGCAGCTAACTCGGGCGCGCGAGAGCGAGCACGCAACGGCCCCCACCCCTTCTCTGGGCAGCGCAGACCGCGCTAGCCTACTATTTTGAGAACAAAGGAAGGGAAAATATAGAATCCCAGAGAGAGGGTGCGGGGTACGCTGAGACCCTCTCGCCTTGCACGCGCGCACACCCGCAGACAGACCCACGCACACACACACACTTAGGCACACCACACCTAGGTCTGTCTACCTTCGGTCAGGAGCTCCCTGCGTTCCGGCTCTTTCAGGGACCTCTTGAGGTGTGTGAGCCCAAATCCCCAGGGCAAAGGGACAGGTCAGGGCCTCCTGCCCTGCTGAAGTTGAAGGACGAATTCACTCACCGGCCCTCCGACCCCGCAGGGCAGTCCGGCCCGGCGCCCTCGCTCCACACGCCTATCCCCACCCACACATGCGGACCCGAGAGGAAGGGACCTAGCCCCAAAGACAGGCGCACCCCTGCGCTTTCTCCTCCAGCGCACCCGGACCCCTCGAGTGGGGGAAAGCTGCAGGGACGCAGCCAGCCGCCTTGCGGCTGCCCCGGGCTGGGAGTGAGCCAGGTCACACTTTGGCACCCCGGTACCCTGGCGTCTGGGGAGGAGGACTGATTTAGGACAGAAAGACTGGGGGCCGGGGTTACTGTCACAGGCTCCAGAATCGTTTGGGCTGGGGAGCGACCGACTTCCCTGAGCGTCATCTCGCTCGCGCTCTCGGCGGGGGCCCGGCACTCCGAAAGGAGATGTGGCTGAAACGTGAGCACCGGGCTTCAGAGGTTCTTTATTAGCTCTCCGACCTCCCCTCACTGGGCCCTCGACTCAGCCTCTCCGAGGGCGAGGAGAGCGCTGCTCTGGATCGAAATAGCAAGCGCTTAGCCTTGGGCTGTCGGCGGAGGCGGGGAGGCGGCGCGCACAGCCGCTCAGCTCGGAGCCGGAGCCGGAAGGCCGCGCCCGCGGGGCAGAGGGGCCGGCACACTCCCCGGCGAACCGGAGTGTGGGTCAGGAAGTAGGGAGGGTCACTTGAGAGGGCTCAGCCTGCCCCTTCCTCCCAGACGCCCCTCAGAAATCCGATGAAGGGTGCTGAGAGGTCTGTTCATTCCACCCTCGGCTCTGCTCTCTCTGGCTGGGGAGGGAGGGCGGTGAGGGGGTGTGCCTGGGATTTGGGGACACGTTCCCCAAGGACTCTGTCTCTTTGTGCGTGTGCGCAGCGCTCACGGCAGTGACTTGGCTCACACACACCCCCGCCCACTCCCACAGCAAGGGCGAGTGATGCCTCTCATACAGATACAGACCCCAGGTATCCTCTTCTTGGCCTTTTTTCCTGTTGGCTACAGAGGTGATGAACAGGCCACCGTGCACTGACCTTCATGGACAGACCCTGCTGTCCCCATCAGGTAGGAACCAAGGTTTGTAGGACAGGCCTGCCCTTATCCCTTGTGAGCTGTGTGTCCTCCCTCTGCATGTGACTCTCCCTCTCAGCGGCGGTAGCCTCGGCTGTGAAACCGGGTCATGAAGCCCATTCCACAGGCTGTTATGAAGATGACAAGAGATGGTACCTAGAATGTGCTGGAGAAATGGCATGCCCTATCCCTGCCCCTGCTCTGCTGTGGGTGGTTCTCTTAGCAGTGAACAAACCCACACTCCCCAACATATACACACTCCTTAGTGACATCTTTGGGGGAAGCTCATCAAGGGACACTGGGGAAATAGTGACATAAAGTGTCCTAGCCCCAAAAAGGGGATGCTCTTTTCCTCCACATCATCAGCCTCTGACCAAAACCTCAGTGCAGGTTTCTAATGCCTTCAGATTCAAGTTCAATCATAGAGGGTGGGGGATGGGGACATGGTCTGACTCTGCCTCCTTCTCTCTAGGTTTATTTCCCAGCAGGACACGCACCAGGGCTACATGGTCTGATCTCCCCTCACCCCTGCCCTCCTCACCCACAGCTCCTGTCCCACTGAACTGTGGCCACCGTCTACCTGTCTAGCTCCCCTCTGGACCATGACAGGGGCCATGTGGCACTCTGTTCCCCCAGTGGCTCCTGGCACAGTGCCAGACACAGCAGTTAATATTAATTGTTGATAAGCCAAAGATTGATAGCCCCTCTTTGGGGAGCCTCTTGCCCCAACCCCAGTATTTCCACCTATCTCTCCACAAAAAGTCAAAGTCCACATGGTCCCCAAGCCCTAGGTCAAACGCCAACTCCTCTACGCAGGCTTCTCTGATCCCTCAGGGCATGGACTCACCCATCCTTGGAAGAGTTCTCATGGCATTGATTGTATTCTGTCCTGAATTGCCGTTCTCTGTGTAAGTTGTACATCTCCCGCTGGCCTTCTCGGAGCCAGACCTGGGTCTTGCCCATTTCAATGTGCCCCACATGGCTCAGCTGTGCCCAGCCCAGGCACACAGTAGAAGCTCAGGAGATGTTTCCTGAACTGAACTCTGCAGGTCTGCTCACCATCTCTCAGCTGCCGGCTGGGCCTGAGATGGACAATAATGCTGATGAGGATCTCTGCAGGCCTGGGCTCAGACAGACCTGAGACATGTCAGGCTGAAGATGCCCATTCCTCCCCACCCCGAGGACAGAGGCCCGGGAGGAGCATCCTTCCTACTTTTCTCCTCCTCTGGGGGAAAGTGCAGAGTATGTCTGGCCACCGGGGAGGATGAAGGGGATGTGAGGGAAGGAAGAGACCCATGGGGGCAAAGCCACAATCTGCCCAATCAGCTGTTTGGCAGGAACGCAATCACAGGACAGACCCTGGTCTCCTCTGGGCCCACGGCAGCACCTGTTACTCAGTGAACAGTAAACTGGAGACACAGAGTGAGGCAGGGGCTCTGTCCTCACCAGTGAAAATGTGGCAGCCGCCGGCCCCCTTCACATACACACACAGGCCTGTGACTATCTCATCCTTGGCCCAGCTCCACCCTTGCTGCGTTGCTTCCAGAGATCGTCTCGGCTGTGCATCCCTGGCTGGTGGGCACATCTATGTTTTCAGAATGTGAGTCCTCAAGGTCCTGCAGGGTCCCCTAATGTGGTGGCACTCCCTGTCCTCCAAGGTGGGGACTGGAGGAGTTCTCTGTGCAGAGAGGGCCAGCAGCACCCTACTTTGCCCCCAAAATGCAACTTTCCATAAGTGTGTCTCTGCCTTTTGGTGACAGGGACTCACTCCTGCTGCCTTAGGTAACGGGCTGTGTTGTGAAGAGAAGTGTGGGAGGAAGGCAGTAAAGATATTCTGGGTATGTTCAGAGGTGGCGGACATGGGGATGCAAGGGGAGCCAGGAAGACTGTTTGGGATCCAGGGGGGCTCTGTGGACTGCCTGGGCTGTCTCCCAGCCCCGAAGCAGCAGGAACTGCAAGATCCCAGGTTGGCGTGTCGCCTGGAAGGCTGCTCAGCAACTCACTTGTCACTTGCTTCCTTCTGGCTTTCTCTTCACAGCCCCAGTTCAAATTACTAACAAGGGGAGAATCTGATGACCCAAGGGAAGACCAAGGATCCTGGTTAGCCAGAACCTTTGACCCAGGCCACCTCTAGGCTCCTGGGATGTGCAGAGATCTATAACCCTTGGGTAGGACATCCCCCATTGGTCCAGTTAGCTGGGCTGGAGTAGGCCCCAATGTGGGTGAGGGGTTGCTCAAACTTAAGTAGTCATGACTCCGCCCCCCCCCCCCCCCCCAGCAGAGCTGTAAGAATGGTGAGTTCCTTGGAAAGATTTCTTTGATATGTTGACCACTTTGGCCGGCCTTTCCCATACAGTTACACTCTGGAATAAACCTCCACCTTCCTCCAGCCCCAACCTGGGAAGATCAAGATATTGTTGATCATGTGGGCGGCAGGTTTCATTGCAAAGTTGATCTTCATGCCAGGCCTCCCATGGGGCACAGAAGGCAGTGGCTGACCTCACCGTGTGATGCTGATGGCAATGGGACCAGAAGGCCAGTGATCTAGGGAAGAGCCAGCCAGCTTTCTCCCCAGAGGCTGCTCTGTGTCACACTCAGCTTCCACTTTGTTTGCAAGAACGTGTTCGGTCAGAGAAGACCTGGAACCTCCTGCTGAACACAGATAGGCCAGGAAGAGAGCCCCCCAGTCTCCCAGTGGAGGCCTTGTTTGGAACCCTGCAAAGACAAAGTGACTAACTTGGCCACAGAGTCAAGAAGAAAGAGCCTTGGGCTAGAATTGGGAAAATTGACTTCGAATCACAGTATTGCCATTAAGTTATCATGTAATTCAACACAAGTAATGCCCCCTCCCTAAGACTCTTTTCATCACCTGCTTCATGGTGGAATGGAATACTCAAGCAGCGTTGTCAGCAAGACCTGGCCATACCCTTGTCTTCAGTAAAAATTGGCCCAGCCAACAGGAGCCCCAAGATCCTTGAACCTGGGAGCTATAGATGGTCAAGTGGCAGAGTGGGCTGCTCTCTTTGGATCTGGCCTCTGGCTGGCT
This sequence comes from Phoca vitulina, assembly GCF_004348235.1. Taxonomy (NCBI): domain Eukaryota; kingdom Metazoa; phylum Chordata; class Mammalia; order Carnivora; family Phocidae; genus Phoca; species Phoca vitulina. Next base: position 16,833,334 of record NW_022589707.1, read on the forward strand.
GAGCTTCTGGTGGCCATGGGCTCTCTCCTTCCCAACAGGCCCTCCATCTGATGCCTTCTTAGCTTCTCTTGGCTGGCGGCCTTCTGTATTAAGTGAGGATGCCACAGCCCCTAAATTCTTCCCAACAACACAGGTGAAAATCCATTCATTCAGTCATTCAACAATTTCAATTAGTCACATACCACTTTTACTCAAATTTCCCTCTCAGTTCCTGTTCCTTGACCATCAGATATTATCCCAGGCCCTGCCTCAGCTTTGCTCGCCACTTTTCCCAGTACATGGGTCCAACCTGTTCTCTAGAGGCACCATCATCCCCATCATCATTTTGCCAACCTCCACATCTGAATCTGAGAGTCCTGGAAAATCCTCGTCCACATTCTTCTCTTCCACTGTGTTGGCGTTCCTTTCACTTAAGCACAATCTGTTTCCCCGTATCTTCCTGGATTCCCGTTGCTGGGAGGGGAGCACTGAGCCAGGGTTACAACTTTGCAGGACCCTAAGTTCAGGTCTTGCTTCTGATAGAGGAGCAAGTGTGCTTGTTGCTCTTTTGGGCAGAGGTGGAGTAGCTGAGCAGCAAATGATTAAATTTGGAATACCTGCCAAGGATCCAGTGGCATAAAGCCAAGAGTTAGATTCAAACCGAGAGGTAGAATAGGTGCCAGCTCAGCTGGTGTGGACAAATTTTGCAACCAACATTCAGAAAAGGGATCACTCAGGCTGGAGAAAGCTGGCCAGCTACACCCTAACACTTGGATTGAACCCCAAAAGATAAGTAGGACCTGGAGTGGGGAGAGGGAATGAAAGGAAGACAGGTAGGTGAGAGCAACTGCATAAAGCAGTGGGTCTCAACTCTGGCTGCACCTTAGAATCACGTTGGGATAAATCTGAAGATGGTATAAAGATATTCAGGCCCCACTCCCAAGAAACTCCAATTCCCCTGGTCTCAGGTGAGGACCAGGCATTTGTAGTTTTTAAATATTCATTTGTATTTTGTGATTTTTTAGAAATTGATCATGTTCCATGCTATCAGAAATTATTTTTAATTTTTAAAAGATTTTATTTATTTATTTGACAGAGAGAGAGAGAGAGCACACAAGCAGGGGGAGTGGGAGAGGGAGAAGCAGGCTCCCCGCAGAGCAAGAAGCCTGACGCAGAGCTCGATCCCACATCCATGGGATCATGACCTGAGCCGAAGGCAGATGCTTAACTGACTGAGACACCCAGGTGCCCAAATTATTTTTAATTTGTAATTATCTGTAATATAGTCCAAAGGACTACATGGTAGTGATTTAGAGGTTTAGTCTTTTCTGTTGCAATTCTGGCTCCTGACTCACTGGCTATCTGACCAGGAAAAATGTCCTGAACTTCCTAAGTTTCTTGTTTTCTCTTCTGTAGAATGGTGATAATGAGAGTAGCTACATCCCATGGGGCTGCTTTGTGGCTCACAGGAAATGACGCCTTCATGTGTTGAGTGCTAACATGCTGGGCACTGGTCACATTCAAGGCTCTCGATGATTCTAATGTGTGGCCAGGGTTGAGGATCTCCAGCACAAAGTGAAGGATAAAATGGGCTGTCTGGGGGACTTTCCTGGATGTTGGGGAAGATCCGTATAAGAGGAAGAAGTTGAAAACGTTGGGGCTGTATTATGGAACAGTTTAATGGTAGGGTGAAATGTTGGGGCTTCATCCTGTTAAGCACAACAGGAGCCCAGGTTTTAGGGTTTAAGGACGAGGAGTGACATGATGAATGTGATACCTCAGGAATCTGGAGGTTGTGCAGCCTTGCCTGAAGGAAGAGAGATGGAGTCACGAGAACAGGCTGGGATCAGAACAGGCAGTGGAAATTGCAAAAGAAGGTGTGAGTGTGAGTGAAGCGCAAAGGAAGAATCAACAGGACTAAGGACCTTGGTGGGCATAAGAGCTTAGAGGGTTGAGGGGAGAAAAATAAACGTAAGTTTTCATGTCTAGCGGGACTAAAGAAATACCCCCCGTGTTGGTTAGGATTATATTTAACTCTGAGTATCAGACACACAAATCAACAATGGCTTAAACACAATAGAAGTTTATTTCTCTACTGGTTGTAGGTCCAGAGGTCTGCAATTCAAAGCTGGGAAGGCAGCCGTGTTCCACAAAGTTCTTGGAGATCCAGGCTTCTGACAACTCATTCATCTGCCATCCTGGGGTGTGGTCTTTATTCTCATGGTACCAGCTGGTGGCACTTGAGTTCCAGCATCCGTATGGAGAAAGGAAGGAAGAACTGGCAAAAGGCAAGAGCTGGGGTCACTTGAAGAAGATTACTTAGAGCAGCCACTCATCACTTCCACTTCTATCCCACTGTCCAGAAATTAGTCTTATGGCCACACCTATTTGCAAGAGATGCGAAGAAGTGTGGTCTTTGTTTTCTAAGTGGCCTTTTCTAAGTACTCAGCGAAAAATGCTGAGATATCAGCTCTGGTAGAAGTAGATTCTGTTTCTAAAAAGGAGAGGGATTTAGATAGTGGGGGAGAGCTAAAACCTGTGCCATTGCCTCATTTCCTTAAATGGTGAAGTTGAAACATGGAGTCCGTTTAGGAAAGTAAGTGGTTTTGAATATGCTGAGTTTGAAACAGGGGCAGTAGGGTCCAGACTTAGGGGCTGTGGGAGGTAGAATTCTAAGATGGCCCCGAGATTTCTGGCCCTCTGAGGTACACACCCTATATAATCCCTCCCCGTGGGTGGGATGTGTGAATACGGTGGGAGTATTTAGAGTGGCTTGATGGGATGCAAGTCAAGCTGTGGGAAGTTAGTGAGGAAATGGCTGATGAGCAAGGGGAGGGGCAGCCATCAACAACAAAAAGCCTTAGCACAGTGCATAAAATTCTCCATGAGTTGGCCACTAACTCGCTCTCCAGACTCTTGTATCAATCTCTTCCTTTCACATCCGTTCAGAGGATGACTCTCAGGCTTCTGCTTTGAGAAACTAGGTGGACACAATAGAAAACACTGGAAACAACAGAAGAAGCATGGATTTGAGGAAGAAGACAAGGAGGTTGGTTTTGATTGAGTTTGAGGTATCTGGGAGAATACCAGGTGGAGAGACTGCAGAAACGGTTGGAATACTCAGAGGGATGGGAAGAGATCAATGTCAATGGCCTTGAAGGATCATTTGCCTCTTTTTTGTAAATCAGCAGTTTGTTGGCTCAGCAGGTCTGAACCAGCTCAGGGGAAGAACGGCTCTGAGCTGTAGCACCGAGCTCTGCGAGGTGCTACTTCCTTGACCATGGAGCTGCCACTGCCTCAGGGCTGCGTGGATGTGTCTGTTCTCCTGTCTCTATAAATAGGTAGAGTTAAGGGAACAGAGTCCCTCTCAACCAAATGGTTCCAGTCTCATCTTCAGATGTCGCCATCAATATCTGTGAAACAGACTCTAGGAAAAAGACTAAAAAAGCTATCTTTATTTAGCCTGGAGAAGAGAGGGAGGGAGAACTGTGAATTTGCTAGGAATAAATGGGGCTGCTTTTATCTTTTTGTCCTCAAGGAGGCCAGAGGAGGTCGACTTGGGATACAGTTCTGCAGGGTTGATTCTCCAGGGTGGTGGGGAGTGGGGATTTTTGTCCCCCCCTCCACCCGCCCACCCGGAGTCATTTGGCGACCTCTGGAGACATTTTTAGTTATCATGACTGGCAGAGGGTGGACAGACAGTGCTACTGGCACCCAGTGGGTAGAAGCCAAAGATGCTGCAATGCAGGGGACAGCCCCACAACAAAGAACCAAGTAGCCCCAAATGTCAATAATGCCAGGTTGAGACACCCTGAATTGGAGGAATTTTAGTTACTTAATTTCTTTGGAAGCAAAGAACAAATAGTCACTCCGTCCGCCTTAAGGGAAAGGGTACTTTATTTGCATGTTTGTTTAAGGATCTCAGCAGCTGGGAACTGGGATTAGAACCCTGACAGCTGTCAGGAACCCATCTCTCTTAACCGCTTCTTCCGTTCTATTTGCCTGCTCCCGCCTCCTCTCACTGCTGATTGGCCAACCCTTTTCAAATTCCAGGGAGGCAGCCTGATAGGCTTAGCCCATCACCACGGCTCCTTCAAAGACTCCATGCATGTGGGCCACCTTCCAGGGCTGGGGCCAGCCTGTGAATGGAAGAATACCCCTTGGTCAGCAGTCCACCCCCCATCGGATTAGAGGCCACTCATATAAGGAACAGTCTAGACATCTTCCCTGGATAGAAGAGCTGAAGCAAGGCCGCGTGAGTCAGAAAGAGCTATTGGAATCAAACACACCATGACCAGCTTTTGTACTTAGGGACTACCATATGGAACGGTGCAAGTGCAGAACATTTCCATCATTGCAGAAAGTTCTGTTGAACAACCTGCTCCAAAGGAAGTTACTGACCGAACTGGAGGGGTTGGGTATAAATGGAAAACACATTTTAGGGTCAGCCCTCAAGAGAAATCTGTGTCGTCTTTTACTGATCTGCGGTTGTTAGTGCTAGGTATGTGTGAAATACTGTGAGCAACTGTGCCGGTTACCGAGTTCATGGCTTGGCGTGGAATGTCGCCCAGGGATTACATGCTGCTGCTCACTGGAGCGAGGGCTTGGAGAATAATTTTACCTGAGGAGGATTGCTGTGACTCACCCATTTGGAAGGGTGCTATGAATGTGTAAGAGTAAAGAGTAGTTGAAGAGCTCTGAATAGTGCATAATCAGCTTTTCAAACACCGTGACAATAGATGACCCGCAGAAATTTACAGCTCAGGTGAACAAACGAATGTGACCAGAGTTGCTAGGCTGACTGGCGTGCCTGTGGGAGCCTCTGAGGCCTTTCTTCCTCAACTCCTATCTTTTCTTGCCCTCCCTTCTCCTCGCCTGGTCTTATTTTTCCTCTAAAGAGAACAAATTTTCTTCACCCTGTGTGGTTGTCATTATTGTTGTTCATCAAATACTCCCAACCCTCTGCCTTCCAGGCACAAGATAGGATCGCTTTCCTGTCCCTCGTACCTGGGAGCTGAGCACACATGACTAGCTCTGGCTGGAAGTGCTCTGCACTTCTCCATCAGAGCCCTTAAGGTCCCTTTTTGGCACAGTAACAAGCAACATTCAAGTTGGCAGCTGCTCTGCCATCCTGGGTTCCTGGGTGACCACCACGTTCGATGGTCTCCATCAACTCCTTCCAGAAGTGCAATGTGAGCAGGAAATAAAGCTGTGTTGTTTTCAGACGCTGACATTTGGGGACTGTCATTTTACTGGGGCATAATCTAGCCAATCTACCCCGGCCACCATACCTTTCACATATTCATACGCCCCATCTGTCTATGACACTGCAATTTACCGTGTCCATTGGCTGAGGTTGTTTCCTGTTACTTAGAAAAAGAAGTGAGTTGAAACTTTTTCTATTTGTACCAGTCACCAAACTCGAATGTTTACATGACTCATCTTTTTTATGGATTGGGGCTCTTGATAGTAGAAGGAGGAGCTATTTTACCTGCTAAGAAGGGGAGACATTTCTTCCTTAAACTGGTTAAGTACCCTCTGTCTCCTTTATTCTTTGCAGAATGATGATCTTAAGGCTGACAACTTCCTTGGAAAAGAAACTCATGGTGGTTAATAACAGCAATGGGGCCAAGAGGAGAAAAAAACACTGAGGTGGAGTTGATGGGAATAAGTCCCTCCAGGAGACAGAAGTCACCCTGCTAGGGAAATAGACACATAGCTCCCGGGCCAAGAAAGGCCTCACATTCACTCATTCATTTATTCATTTATTAGCAAACAATCATTGAGCATCTACCATGTGCTCTGCCCAGATGGTGCTTATGTCCTGGTGGGGCTGACAGAAGACACACAAGTAGACAAAACTGCAATGAGGAGATGAGCAAGGAATGAGATGGCGGGACAGGAGCAGGAGTGGACAAGGAAGGCCTCCCTGAAGAGGTGACACAGGAGTGAAGACCTGGAGGAAAAGGAGGCCGTCACGCAAAGAGCAGAAGAGCATTGCGACAGAGAAACAGCATTTCTGAGGAGGAAAGGTGAGCACATACAATGGATGGGGGGGAGGGGACCCAAAGCCAGCACAACTTGAGTGCGGTGGTGCTGGTGGGGGGGGGGGAGAGGGAATGAGTCAGAGAGGTGGGAGGGCACCTTCAGGACATCTGGTCTCCCTCTGGGAGGAGGAGGAAGCCTGTGGAGGAGATTGGGGAGGGGATGATGTGGGCAAACATCTGTAAAGGCTCTGGTAGTGATGATTTTAGACTTTGTGGGCCCTATGATCGCTGTGGCAACTCTTCAGCTCTGCGGAAGCAGCCACGGGCAATACATAAACAAATGAGCATGACTGTATTCCTATAAAATTTACGTATGGACGATAAAATCCGAATCTCATATTCTCATGTGTCACAAAATATTATTCTTCGGCATTTTTTTCCCAACCATTTAATAACATAAAAATCATCTTAAGCTCATAGACCAGATTTGGCTCACTCAGCCTGGACAACAGGTGAAGCAAAGAAACTAGTTAGGGGGCCCCTCCAAATGGCTGGCTGGCTCAGTCGCTAAGGCATGCGACTCAATCTTGGGGTTGTGAGTTCGAGTCCCATGTTGGGGGTAGAGTTTACTTGTTTAGGAGGCTTTTGCAAAATAATCCATTGGGAGGTGATGAGGCTTGGCTTGGGTGGTTACGATGGAGGTGATGAGAAGGGTTCCAGATGTGCTAGGGCGCAGGGCATGCTGATTCACAAGATGTGGGGGTGAGAGCAGGACGTGAGTCAAGGATGACTTGATGGTGACTCCATGCACTGAGGCATCCTTGGGAAGGAGCAGAGCTGGGGCAAGCAGGGGTTCCCACTGGGCCACTTTGAGTTTGTTTCTGTTTTCCTCTTGATGGACTTAGCCAGACATGAGTGCAGGGAGCAGTACATTCCAAACCTGGATTTTCCCAGAGCCTGTTGCCTACCTTCTGTGTGACCTTGGGCAGGTCACTTCTGTTCAATCTTTTGTCTGCTCTCAAATATGGAGATAATACCTCCTGCCCATCCCGTCGTGGTGGGGATCAGCTGAGATTTCACTTGAACGTGAGTCAGCACCTTGGCACACCCTTGCCAGCCAAATCCAACTCTAAAAGAATTGATGGGTGACACTTTAGATTTGGGGGGAGATGGAGGAGCTGCAATCACTCACGACACATCTGAAAACCCCCTTTAATCATCTCTGGTCTTCCACGAAATACCTCTCCCACTGCAGCTCCTCGGAAGACAAAACCCTCACTGATTCTTCTTTCTTCCCCAAACTTCCGACACCAAATGTGGGGGACGGTTTACCCGCAATGATCCATTCTCCAATTCTCTGGACACAACTGGATGTTCTAGAATTCAACTCTGACACTATCTACCTGGAGTTACTGCAGACCCCACAGGCCAAAGGCTCAGTCCCACCAGGTTGCTCCCACTTCAGACACCAGTCGCCAAGTAGTGGGTCCAAGGTTACTTCCACTTCTGTCCAACTTGGCTACAAACTGGGGGTTCCCATAACCCTCTCCTCGTGTTTGGTACTTTGTTATGCCAGCTTAGGATGCAGGGCAGCACTTGCTTATGTTTGCTGGTTTGTTACAAAGGAAATGATAAGGGATACAGAGAACAGTCAGAACAGGGCATAGTACAGAAGGGTGCCAAATGTAGGAGCTTCTGTCCCCATGGAGTTGGAGTATGTCACCCTCCCAGCACGGGGCTGTGTTCACCAACATGGAAGCTCTCTGAACCCCATACTTCAGGGGTTTTGTGGAGGCCTCATTGTGTAGCAAGATCAATGATTAACTTAGTCTCCAACACTTCTCCCTTCTCCAGAGGATGGGAGAGGGGTGGAAAGTTCTAAGTTTTTTTTATCATGGTTTAGTTTTTCTTATGGCCAGTCCCTATCCAAGAGCCCACCAAGAGTCTCCTCATTAGAGTAAAAAATGCTCCCATCACCCAGGAAATTCCCAGGGGCTTAGGGGCTCTGGGTGAAAGACCAAATGTTAGCACAAAAGATGCTCCTAACATCCCTATCTCTTAGGAAATTACAAGGGTTTTAGGAGCTCTGTACCAGAACCAGGACAGATATCAAATATATATTTCCTATTTTGTCACACTGGGTTTTGCCCTTCCCCCCCCCTTAATCTCTCACATGATGCACTCAAAATCCATGACTGGAGATGTGAAAGAAAGGGATCCTTGTGGGCATAGGACTGTTCTGTATCTTGACAGTGGTGGTACACATGTGATGAAATTATGTAGACCTAAGTGTACATGCGCCTGCGTGCATGCGCACGCGTGCACGCACACACACACACACACGTGCACACAGGTACATGGAAAACTGGGAAAATCACATCAGTAGATTGTATCAAAGCTACTTTCCTGTTTGTGATTTTGTGCTGTAGTTTGGTAAGATGCTACCACTGAAGGAAACTGGGTAAAGAGCACATGGGATCTCTCTGTATCATTTCTTACAGGTACGTGTGAATCTATAATTACCTCAAAATAAAAAGTTTAATTTTTAAAAAATCGGGGGGGGTGTCTGGTTGGCTCAGTCGGTGACTTTGTGACTTTGGCTCAGGTCATGAGCTCAGGGTGGTGAGATCGAGCCCCGCTTTGGCTCTACACTGGGCGTGGAGCCTGCTTAAGATTCTCTCTCTCCCTCTCCTTCTACCCCCTCCCCCAGCTCAAGGCTCTCTCTCTCAAAAAAAAAAAAAAAAAAAAAAAATCAGGGGGCGCCTGGGTGGCTCAGTTGGTTAGGCGACTGCCTTCGGCTCAGGTCATGATCCTGGAGTCCCAGGATCGAGTCCCGCATCGGGCTCCCTGCTCAGCAGGGAGTCTGCTTCTCCCTCTGACCCTCATGATCTCGCTATCTCATTCTCTCTCTCAAATAAATAAATAAAATCTTTAAAAAAAAAAAAAATCTTGGCTTGTAAGTCCCACTCAACAAGTTAGAAGCTGACCTAACCTTGTGAGCAAAATCCCCTCACTGGGTTCATCAAACAATTCCTTCTCCTTTTATCTATGTCTGACATTTTTCGGTAAATAAAGGTTAATAAATATATCCTCCCCAACTAGCCAAACACAATCATCTATTTTTCAAAGCTGAGAAACTTTAATCTACCTCACCATCGAAATAAGAAAATTCTTTAAACATGATGCTGGGGTGAGGAATTGTATTATGGTGAAAACCACATGTGCTGAGCACCTACGCAGCATCAGGCCTTGCATTTGAAAGCTAGAGATTCTGGGAAGAGGGCAAGAACCTAGGCCACGGGGTGCTCAGACAGATAGGGAGAGGGAGGTAGAGGTGGTGTGGCTGAAGTTCTCCAGATGATTTGAATTTGGGACCCCTGCCCTGTCCCCTCCCTCCGCAATTCATAATCATCCATCCATCCCAAAAGGATAAAATTGGGTGCTTTGGGCTTGGGGGCCCTCCTACCCTCAACCACAGTCTAAAAGCCCAGGGCTTCATAAGACAAAGAATGATCATCAAAATCGCTTTAATCCAATTACATCATCTACTTCTGATATGGTGTTCTGGGACTCTGGCTCCACAAGACATTTAACATGTATTCCTTGAACAAGAGCCCCACCGTGCCGGAAGTTAAGGGAACCATGGATAGTCCTCTTGTGTAAAATTCTCCTTGGAAACCCACAAGGTGCAGTAGAATTTAAGACTCAGACAAATCCCTCAATGAGCCCGTTTAACTTTGTTTAAATCAGCAATTCTTCAATTGGTTGGATATCTACCAATATCACTTGCTTACCTGGTGTTTGAAGAAAGGCACTTTGGCTATGATCTGATGGGCATACCACTTTCATGCCCCAGAAAAAGGGAGCAAGATTCTGAACTCTTCATGGGAGTGGGTGGGAAGGGTGGGTATTTGGAGGATGCAACTGAACAAGTTTAAGGTTTCCAGAGCTGGGTCAGTGATTACCAGCCCCTCTGCAAAGTGATCCTTATCAGCCCCATTTTACAGATGAGGAAACTGAGGCTCAGGCAGCTGAAGTGATGTGCCTGCAATGTATATAGCTACTTGGAGGTGGAGTAAGAAATTGAACCCAAGTGAGTCTTACTCAAAAGTTTGGGTTCTTGACAGCAGTTGACCCCATCCCCACCCTGCAGAGGTGTCAGCACCCACCTTCACCCATACACCCATGCCCACCTCCCTAGCATGGCAGGATACACCCGTGTCTGCTCCACTTGAGAGCGAGTCTTCTCCAAAGCAGCTGTCGCCCCTTCTCTACCTCCAAATCAGCAAATATGTATTGGGACTCTATTATTGTAATGCACCTTTGAGTCCACAGGACAGTTGGTATGTAATACTTTATTTGCTCTTCATAATCTCCCTGAATGGCAAAAAGTTCAAAGAGTATATAAAAATCATACCCCAAAAGTGCAAGGAAAAAGATGTCATTGTCTATACTCTCACCCCCAAGAAATCACCTCTGCAAAACATTCTGGCATTTGTGTTTTTCTTTCTTGCATTTTATATTTACACCTTTAAAAAGTATATAAATAACATATGAATACAGTGTCCTTTACCAAGAAAATGTAGGCATAATGAATAAAACTAACATCTCCCCCGACTTCCACAACCACCCGGTTCTAATCTTCCACCACCAGGAGAAACCCTATTATGAATTCAGTGAGTTCCTTCCAATTGTTCCTTCCAATTTACGTACATAATTGTGTTCACAGAAAATATGTAACTGTTTTGCAGTTTTTATTTACATAAACCAGTATTGTGCTGCACATATCATTTGGTGCCTTGTTTTTTTTTCTCACTGCACACTATCATTTGAGATCTATCCATATTGATCTAACTCATTTTTTTTTTTTTTTTTGCCATAGGAGAAGTTTTTATAGCTCAAAGTGAAGAGGTCTTTTAAAGTACAAAACAAAACCTAGGTGCCATAAAAGAAAAGATTGATAAGGGCACCTGGCTGGCTCAGTCGGTAGAGTGTGACTCTTGATCTCGGGGTTGTGAGTTCAAGCCCCACAGTGAGCATAGAGATTACTTAATTAAAAAAAAGAAAAGAGGGGCACCTGGGTGGCTCAGTCGTTAAGCGTCTGCCTTCGGCTCAGGTCATGATCCCAGGGTCCTGGGATCGAGCCCCGCATTGGGCTCCCTGCTCGGCGGGAAGCCTGCTTCTCCCTCTCCCACTCCCCCTGCTTGTGTTCCCTCTCTCGCTGTGTCTATCTCTGTCAAATAAATAAAATCTTAAAAAAAAAAAAAAGATTGATAGATTCGGCTATGTAGAAATAAAAAAAATAGTCTGTAAGGCAAAAACCACCATAAGAAGAGTCAGATGACAAATGACTATGCATGTGTATTTGCATTTCATATTATGGGAAAATGGATAATTTCCCTCTTTTTAGCTTTATTGAGGTATTGACAAATAAAATTATAAGATATTTAAAGTGTACATTGTGATGATTTGGTATATGTATACATTGTGAAAGGATTCTTCCATCTAGTTAATCCATCACCTCATACATCTTTTTTTTTCTTAGATTTTATTTTTTTAAGTAATTCTCTACACCCTATGTGGGGCTCAAACTCACAACCCTGAGATCAAGAGTTGCATGCTGTTGAGCCAGCCAGGCGCCCCTACTTTTTTTTTTTTTTAACGAGAACATTTAAGTTCTACTCTGCTAGCAAATTTCAATTATACAATGCAATGTTATCAACTATAGTCACTATGTTATACATTAGGTCCTTAGACCTTATTCATCTTATGGCTGTAAGTTTGTATTCTTTTACCAACCTCTCCCTACTTCCCCTACTCCCAGCCCCTGGCACCACTTTTCTACTCTGTTTCTATGAGTTTGACTCTTTTTGTTTATTTGTTAGATTCTATATATAAGTGATACCATGCAGTAGTTGTCTTTCTCTGTCTGATTTATTACACTTAGCATAATGCCCTCTTCTATGTTGCTGCAAATGGCTGGACAATATTCCATTATATATATGTGTGTGTGTGTGTGTGTATATATATATATGCAATATGTATATGTATATATGTATGTATGTATCTCACATCTTTTTTATCCATTCACCTCTTGGCGAACACATAGGTTGTTTCCACATCTTGGCTATTGTAAATAATGAATGCTGCAATGAACTTGGGAGTGCAGATATCTCTTTGATATCCTGTTTTCATTTCCTTTGAATATAAACCCAGAAGTATGATTGCTGGATCATATGGTAGTTCTATTTTTAATTTTTTGAAAAACTTCCATACTGTTTTCCATAGTGACCTCACCAGTTTGCATTCCCACCAACAGTTCACAGGGGTTCCTTTTCCCCACATGCTCACCAACACTTATCTGTTGTCTTTTTTATGATAGCCATTCTAATAGGTGTGAGATCATACTTCATTGCAGTTTTGATTAGCATTTCCCTGATGCTCAGCACCTTTTTAATCTTTTTATGTACTTGTTGTCCATCTGTATGTCTTCTTTGGAAAAATGTCTATTCAGTTCCTCTGCGCACTTTTTAATTGGATTTTTTTTTTTTTTTTTTGCTATTGAGTTGTAGGAGTTCTTTATATATTTTGGATATTAACCCCTTATCAGATATATGATTTACAAATATCTTCTCCCATTCTGCAGGTTGCTTTTCATTTCGTTGATGGTTTCCTTTGTTGTGTAGAAGCTTTTTAGTTAAGCTTCTCAAGATTTCAAGGGATTAGTCTGGCAAAGACCTAAGATAGCTATGATAGCATTCCAGCCGATACATGTACCACGGTCTACTTTCCATCCTTCTTTGGCGGAACATTGGGATTGTTGCCACACTGGAGGTCCGTGCATGGGTCTCCCTGCACATGGGTTTGAACAACTGTGCACCTACCACTGGATTGCCAACAAAACCACTGAACGGACTTAGACCCGGGCCAGCCCTGTGCAAGGGTGCTATTTCCCGACTTCAGTGACAACCCTTGACATTGTCAGACTTTAAAATTTTTACTTAGCCTCTACATAGTTGTTTAAGACAAAACAAAACAAAGCAAAAACAAACCCACATCCAAAAGGACAAATCTAAATCCCATCTTCCCTCCCCATCTCTCCACACCCCTCCCCCAGCCACGCACCACTTCTCACTCCCACCACTGTCAAAGCCACCCCCACAGTAATGGAGTGCTCTTTTTATTTCAAAAATAAATATTTCAAAAACTAAGACACGTAAAGAGAATGCTATAATAAAGTACCCATGTGCCCACTTTATCAAATACTCAGCTTTATCAATTTTTAACATATTTTTGTATTGACTTTCCATCCATGGTTTTATACTTTTCCTACAAATTTATGTAGTAACCATAACCATAATATATGGACTAGTTTTGCATATTTTGGAACTTTTTATAAACAGCATTAGACAGCATGCGTTTTTTTCTGTTACTTGATTTAGACCCTGTTGTTTCAGAGGCATCCACATTGATATATGAGCTCTTGTTCACTTACTGTAATAGCAGCCCTGTATTCTGTTATTCATTCTCCTGTGATTCCAGTTTTTCATGATTGCAGACAGTGCTGGGGTTAGCGTTCCTGTTTATAGTCTCCTTAGGCATCTGCATAGTGATTTCCCTAGGGAATCTGCCCGGGAGTGGGATTGCTGGGAGTAAGGACAAACCCCTCAATGCTGCTGGATTTTCCCAACTTGCTCTTGAAAATGATTATACCAGGGGTGCCTGGGTGGCTCAGTCAGTTAGGTGGCTGCCTTTGGCTCAGGTCATGACCCCAGGATCCTGGGATCCAGCCAAATTGGGCTCCCTGCTCAGCAGGGAGACTGTCTCTCCCTCTCCCTCTGCCTGCCGCTCCCCCTGTTTGTTCTCTCTCTCTCTGTGAAAGAAAGAAAGAAAGAAAGAAAGAAAGAAAGAAAGAAAGAAAGAA
>NW_022589707.1:16847233-16902703 GCF_004348235.1 Phoca vitulina
GAAAGAAAGAAAGAAAGAAAGAAAGAAAGAAAGAAAGAAAGAAAGAAAGAAAGAAAAAGAAAGAAAGAAAGAAAGAAAGAAAGAAAGAAAGAAGAAAGAAAAAACTATACCAGTTTACACCCTTACATGTAAACGTATATTAATACTAAATGTCTACTATCTGACAATGTCTTGATGTATATTTAATGTGCAATTTCTGATGACTTTTGATGTTGAGCAGTTTTTCAGATTGGCTTATTGACCATTTGGGCTCCCACCATTCAAAGCGCCTGTTTGCATCATTTGTCATTTTTTTATTGTGTCTTTTTAAAAAATTGACTTGGAGGACATTTTAAGATACTCTAGATGCTAACTCATTGCTGCTTATTTGCATTGCAAAAAATTTCTCCAATCTGCGTTTTGTCTTTAACTGTGTTCATAGTATCTTTTGTTGTAGAAAAGTTCTTAATTTTAATGAGGTCAAATTTATCAATCGTTTTCTGTAATTGGGAGCTTTCGTGTCTTGTTTAAGATATCCGTCTCTTCCCAACCTGAAATCACAAAGATATTCTACTCTGTTTTCTTCTAAGAATTAAAGAAGTTTTGCTTTTCACATTGAAGTCTAATTTACAAAGAATTTTTGTCTGGTATCTATGATGACTGATTATCCAATTAAGATAATAATTTGTCCCAGCATCATTTATAAAATAGTCCTTCTTTTCCCAGCTAATGTAATGCAGCCTCCCTCATATATCAGGTTTCCAAATATGAGTGGGTTTATTTGCTGGACTCTAGTCTGTTTGCCTCCATGGGGCTACTTTTCTGTACCTGTGCTAATACCACACTGTCTTAATATGACTTTACAATAAATCTTCATATCTCATATGGAAAGTTCCCCCCTCCCCGTCCCCACCCCTCTTCACAATTATCTTAGCTTTCCCTTTTTTGGCAGGGGGGCTTTTCCATATTAATATTAGAATAAGCTTGTCAAGTTCCACAAAAAATTTCATAGGAATTTTCATTTGTACTGTATAGGATTTATAGATTAAATTCAGAAGAGCTGACACCTTTATGATAGTATCTTCCAACCCATGAATATTGCCCATGAACATTTAAAAATCTCCATTTATTCAGATCTTCTTTTTATGTTCTTCAATAATATTTTGTGATTTTTCTCCATAAAGGTCTCGCATATCTTTTGCTAGATTTATTCTTAAGTGCCTTAAATTTTATTGCAATTGTGAATGACGTTTTTTTCTGTTGTATTTTCTAATTGGTTATTACTTGTGCTATAGAAATATTATGCATTTTTTTATGTCAAATGCTTTCAGCAACTCTGCTGAGTTCTCTTTGTTAGTTCTCTATTTTTTTTTTTCTGGATATTTTCATGGTAAATGATTCCTAGGACTTTCACCTCTGGAAGTAGATGGTGGTGACCCTGACAAGTCTGGTCACCACCATCAGCTCTATCCTGCAGGAGTTTAAGTGAAATCTCCAGGAGACCACGTGAGCTGAAACCAAAATGTGACGTTCGGAGCATACAGCAGAGATAGGGTTGCCCTGAATGCACGCGTCCATGCTTGTAAGCGATGCAAGATAAGTTTTTGGTCAGCAGCCAGGATGACCTAAACTCAAACCCCTGTAATAACCTGGGACCCTCAAAGTTGGCTACGGTGACACCAGCCCTGTTTTGGTACACCCCTCGGTATCCAGCAAAAGAAAATGCAAACATTTTCCAGAGAAGTTCATTCTCAATTAGGGCCCAAAGATTTCCACAGATTAATATCTATCAATGTGAACTCATAGTAAAAAAAATCTCCAGGGGCGCCTGGCTGGCTCAGTCAGTGGAGAGTGTGACTCTTGATCTCGGGGTTGTGGGTTCGAGCCCCACCTTGGGGGTAGAGATTACTTAAAAATAAAATCTTAAAAAAATAAAACCTCCAAGGAAAGCAAATTCCCATGGGTGAGAGGCAGGAGAAACAACCAGCAAGAAGGTTAATTCCCTCAGGATATCAGATCCTGGAATCATTAGATAGAGGGATAGAGTAACCATGTAGGGAGTACAAAGAAATGAGGGACCGAATCACCGAAATGGGCCAGCAATGAAAGATTATCAAAACTGGGGGGAACTGACCAATACTGATACACTTTGAGAAACGAAAAATATAATTTTATTATTATTTTTTAAAGATTTTATTTATTTGTCAGAGAGAGAGAGAGAGCACAGCAAGGGGAATGGCAGGCAGAGGGAGAAGCAGATTCCCCTCTGAGCAAGGAGCCCCATGTGGAGCTGAATCCCAGGACCCTGGGATCATGACCTGAGCTGAAGGCAGACGCTTAACGACTGAGCCACCAGGCGCCCCAAAAATATAATTTTATTTTATTTTATTTATTTTTATTTTTAAAAAAGATTTTATTTATTTATTTGACAGAGACAGAGCGAGAGAGGGAACACAAGCAGGGGGAGTGGGAGAGGGAGAAGCAGGCTTCTCACGGACCGGGGAGCCCGATGCGGCTCGATCCCAGGACCCTGGGACCATGACCCCAGCCGAAGGCAGACGCCCAACAACTGAGCCACCCAGGTGCCCCACCAAAAATATGATTTAAAATAAAAAAATTCAGGGCTCACTAGCAGATTGGACCCAACTGAAGACTTAGTTGAAAGATTAATGAACTAGAAGATCAATATGAGGAATTACCGATAATTCAGTCCAGACAAGGACATGGAACCAAAAAAGAGGTTATGAGATATTATGAGATAATCTGGTATATGTTTGACAAAAGCCCAAGAGGAGAAAATAGAATAGAGAATTGAAGAGATTATAGCTGAGAATTTTCTTAAAATTGATGAAAGACATCAATCTTCATTTATTCCAAGCAGGATGCATTAAGAAGAAAAACCCATCCCCAGTGTGGTGGATAGAATATCCACAATTCTTAGACACTTCTCCCTTCAAAAGTGGAGCTTAATTCCCTGTCCCTTGAATGTGGGTTTGGTGTAATGACTTCTACATCTCTTCATTTTTCTTCTCTGTTTTCCATTTCTTTTTTTTCCTGTTTTTTTTTTTTTTTTTAGAGAGGGGAGGGGCAGAGGAGAGAGAATCTTAAGCAGGCTCCCCACCCAGCACAGAGCCTGACATGGGGCTGGATCTCACGATCCTGAGATCCTGACCTGAACAGAAATCCAGAGTCCGATGCTTAACCGGCTGAGCCACCCAGGCACCCCTCTATTTCCCATTTCTTTGTCCTTTCCTTCTTCTTTCTTGAGGATTTCCTCAATCTGACCTTCCAAGTCACTCTTCAGCCTGTAATTGCCCTGTGTCTTCTGGTATCTCAACTCTCATATATTTCATTTCTAATATTCTATTTTAACTATTACATTTTTCATACCCAGTGCTGTGTTTCTGCTTGGTTCTTTCTAATGTTTTCTTATTTTGTTTCATGTTACTAATATCTTGCTTTATCTTTCTATGCTCATGAGGCTAATTAGAAAATTTGGCCCATCTGTTCTAATATTTATGCTTCTGATGGAATCTGAAATCCAATATGTTGTTTTTCTTTTGAAATATTTGTGCTCCTCGGTGCTCATTTTCCCCTGGGGCTCTGGTTCCTCTGTCAGACAATGAGGACACCCAGACTTTTGTGTTTGTCCATCCGCATTAGCTCTGTGGGCAGGGGGGTGGGCAGATGAGGTTTTGGGCAGAGAGCCCCAGACATCAGAAAACCTCAGTGCTCACCCCTCAAAACAACTTCTTGTATCACACACACACATACACACGTGCGTGCGTACACACACACACACACACACACACACACACACACACACACCCCTCTCCCCAGGGATTAGGAGGTGATACTTTGGAGATCATAATTTACCAGCCCTGGGGCTGTGCAGAGTGAAGGCTGAGGAAGAGACTATCCAGGGACGATTAGTCTCTGTTCTCCTCAGCTGCTCGCAGATAGAGAGCTTCTATTTCACTCCTGCTGACCCCTGGACCAGAAGTCCTACTCACAGCAACAATGCACAGAACAGGTACTATTTCTCCCCAAGTGATGGCAGGGGACAAGCAAGAGAGCAACTCCAACAGTTCCCAGGGGTTCCTCAGAGACTTCTTGGTTTTCTCCCCATACAGTTTCTCTGGCATTGATCTCCGCAGAAGGAGCCAGAAGCTGTGCTTGTTCAGCATCTTGGTAAGAGATGGAGCTGCATCCTGTTCTCATTTCATGGATGCAAAACCTCCTTTGCCTCTGAGGGTATTTATGATAGCTCTATTATTTTTTTCTTCTGATTTCCCTGTGTCTGCTGGCTTGCTTTGTCATGTTTTTTTGGCCCCCGTCTTTCATGTTAAAGGCTTTCTTCAGATGCTGATGATCCTTGCTTGTGTGTTGATGACCAAGAGTCAGAAACACAAAGCTGTTTGGAAGCTCTGAGCCCGTGGGAGTATGGCAGGTGGTGGTGTCAACCCTGAGCCTCTTTGTAGCATCCTCTGTTGGACCATTTGGTGTTGGCCTCGTGTTGCCAACTTTTTAGGTCTTTCATCTTGGGAACCTAGTAGGGAAGAAGGCAAGGCAGTTTCTGCATTCATAAAGCATATATTAACTAAATTCCTTCTTTCTTGGATACAGTCTTCATACCCTTGTACCTGGTCTTCTCCATCCCAAAGGTCATCCCCCAGATTTCTGCCAGTGTGGAAGAGGGCATTGCTCAGCAATTGAAGTGGAGGGGGGGAGGGGGAGAGGCTGAGATCTAGGGTCCAACTGGTTTCTAGGCATCTTCCAACCACTTATCCCTGTGTACCCCCACCTGTCACACCCGGTCTCAGCAGTGTTGGAGCTGCCCGTTCCTGAGTCCGTTGAGGAAGCTAGGGGCTGAATGAGCTGGTGCCCCACCTAACCACCATCAATTTGTGGCACGGCCTTCTTGGACCTGTTGAGTCAGCAACTTCTTGTCCATCCTTGTTTTTTATTGTCTTTTTAGAGTTTAAGTTTCACCTTTTTTAAATCACAGAAACTTTCTTTTTAAAGTTAGCAGTTCATTGAATTTACTAACATATTTTATCAATGTCTGTGCCCTCCATTGGGTATTGCATGCCACATCTCCTTTTGGGTTCATTTCTCTTCTTGCTGAATTACTCTTTCTTGTGGAGAACATCCCGAGGGAGGTAAATTCTCTGTGTCTTTTTATGTCTGGAAATATCTTCATTTTGTCTTTGTTCCTGCATGACAATCTAGCTGCATTAAACTTAGGGCTTTAAACATACTACTCCATTGTCTTCTGGCAGATATTGTTGCTAATGGGAAGTCGGCTGAGAGTCTAATGGATGGGCCTCTAGATGTATTTTATCTTTTCTTTATAATAGCTGCTATGGTCTGAATGTTTGTGTCCCCCTAAAATTTGGATGTTGAAATTCCAACCCTTCAAGGTGATGGCATTTGGAAGTGGGGCCTTTGGGAGGCGCTTAAGTCATGAAGGTGGAGCCCTCGTGAATGGGATTAGTGCTCTTATATAAGAGACTCCAGAGGGATCCCTTGCCCCTTCCACTATGTGAGGATATGACAAGAAGTCTGAGACCCAGAAGAGCGCCTTCATCCTACCGCACTGGCATGTGATCTCAGACCTCCAACCCCAGAACTGTGAGAAAAAGCCTTCTGTCCTTTATAAACCAGCCAGGCTGTGGTACTGTGTATAGCAGCCTGAATGGACTAGGTCAATAGCGTCTCTGATTGTCTCATTATTCTCCATATTCTGCAGTTTAGTACCATGTGTCTAGGTGTACACTTATTTTTCTTGACCTTGCTTGGCATCTGGAGTGCACTGATCATCAAAGGATTCGTGTCCTCTTCAATCCAGGAAATTCTCAGCTTTATCTCTCCAAATGTCACTTCTCCCTTCTCATCTTCTGAGACGCCTATTTTCATATGTTGGAGGTTCTTTCAATCATTGATGAGTCTTAATTAGCCCTATTTGAATCTCTTCATCTCACTACTGCATTCTAGGTTATTTTGTACTTTCTTCAAATTCACTAATATACTCTTTGTTTCCATTGTGGAACATATCCTATTACATTTTTTAATGGCTGACTTTTTTTCTCATTTCCAAAAGTCTACCTCTTGGTTCATTTTCACCTATTTGAATGTCTTGTTCTTTTTGAAAAATTTTTATTTAAAGATTTATTATTTATTTTAGAGATTGAGCACAAGTGGTAGGGGCAGAGGGAGAGGGAGAGAATCTCAAGTAGACTCTGTGCTCAGCACGGAGCCCATTGAGGGGCTCAGTCTCACAACCCTGAGATCAGGACCTGAACAGAAACCAAGAGTTGGATGTCTAACTGACTGCAGCACCCAGGTGCCCCTTAAAATTTTTTTATTTAATAGAAGGTATTCTTTCAGCCTTCTCCTTGAGCCCCTAAACACATTTATTAAAAAATATTTGTCAACCTATTCTATAAAATTAATGCTGTGTACATGACTTTGTCTTCTGATTATAGATTTTGTTGTCTTTCTTAGCATTAGAATTCCTTGTATGTTTTATTAACAAAAAATGGATTCCTCTATGTTTTATAATTTTCAGTGGAAAGTTTCACTGGTTTGGGTTTTTTTCTCCTCTCTCTGGCATTTTTTGTTGTTGTAGTTTCTACTTGGCACCCCAGGGACCCCAGTCCAGAACTAAATCTTTTAATAAATCATTGCCCCTGCCTTTGTGGAATTTAAATATATATATATATATATTTTTTAAGATCCCCAATGCGGGGATCGAACTCATGATCACGATGGTGAGATCAAGACCTGAGCCAAGATCAAGAGTCAGACGCTCAACTGACTGAGCCACCAGGGCACCCCTGTGAAGTTTAAATATTAATGGGTAAGGATAGAAAATAAACAAATCTATAATATGATAGGTAGTACTAAGTGCTATGGAGAAACTAAAGCAGGTTAAGGGGACAAGGGTTGCATAGGTGGGGGTTCATTTGAGCAGCGACCAGGATGCTGCTAGGATTCAGGCTGAAGCCAGCCTGCGAGAGCGGTGTCCCTTTGAAGGAGCCTGGCTCAGCTCTCTGCCCCCACCCCCTCGTGCAGCCCTCTCCCACTGGTTGCTAAACCTGAATACCGATATTCAGCCTTCAGCTGAGAACCATGAGCACCTCGGAGTGCAGGGAGCAGAGAGCCGAGGACTCCGCAGAATTTACTTTATTAAAGTGAAGCAAGGAGTCAGCAGTGGAGCCTGGGTGAGATGAAGTGGGTGACAAGGGAGCAGCCCTCCCCAGGCGTGGGTCTCCTGCTGGGACCCTCTGTCGGCAGGGACCATGGGCGGCTGGCCAGGCTGGGACAGGACAGCCTACTGAGGAGCCGCAGGGCTGCGGGCTGTGATGCTGGCTTGTGGCAGGAGAAAGAGGGGAGAAGGAAGGGGTCCTTCTAGGACCTCGGGGGGCAGGGGGGACCAAAGAGCCTATGGGGGACAGCAGTGGCCAGCAGCTGTGAGAGTTTGGGCCCCCATCAGCTTCGGCCCAGGTGGTGCACAGCTCCCTAGTAAGCATGTACTGAGCCCAGCCCTGGGTGACTCAGCCACTGCCCTTGAAGGGCCTAGATCCGCTCACCATGAAATAGCCACCTCCCCTATTACAGAGAAGAGGCGCCCTGGTGGTCCCAGCTGAGGTTAGCCAAGATACGCAGTCCGGGCCTACCGGTAGAGGCCGCTTTTAGGCAAACAGGCTTGCGGCATGGAACGCAGAAAGGGGCCTGCAGCGACACCCTGGCTACATACAGACAGGCCCATCAGGAGACCCACCTCAGAATACCCACGGGCCCTAACTAACCAATGGGCTACTTACTGCGAGGCACAGTTACCAAAAAGGGAGAATTCCATATATCGCCAGACCTCCTCATCTTCCCCCTTTAAAAACAGCCCCCACCTGCAGGCTCGGGCGGAACAGCCGGCCCCCTCTGCTCCCCAGCACTGTACTCAATGCACTCCTCTCGCCTTCGTTCTGCCTCAGGTGCATCCTTTCACTGCCCGCCGCACCCACCGGCTTCCACCTGAGAGTCGCCCCGCATTTGGGGGCTGCCCTCCCATTGGACAGACACCACATTTAGACCCCACGCTAAGGACTTAACAGAAGGACTCATTTAATCCTCAGGCTACCCTTGTGGTAATGCCTTAAGTAATCCCATTTCTCAGTGTAACTGGGAGGAAAAAGACGGTTGGAAGATTCATATTAAAAAAGAAAAAACACGAACGCTCTGAATTGTGTAAGACTGATGAATCACAGACGTGTACCTCTGAAACAAATAATACATTATATGTTAAAAAAAAAAAAAAAGAAGATAGTAGGAAGAGAAAAATGAAGGGGGGGAATCGGAGGGGGAGATGAACCATGAGAGACTATGGACTCTGAGAAACAAACTGAGGGTTCTGGAGGGGAGGGGGGTGGAAGGATGGGTTAGCCTGGTGATGGGTATTAAAGAGGGCACTATTGAACGGAGCACTGGGTGTTATACGCAAACAATGAATCATGGAACACTACATCAAAAACTAATGATGTAATTAATGTATGGTGATTAACATAACATAGTAAGATTTAAAAAAAAAGATTTGCGTTAGAACTCCCCCCAAAAAAGAAAAAGAAAAAACAAGCTCAAATTAGAGTCATATGGCCCCCACAACAGCAAACCAAGACTTACAGTTTCAACCCATTCCAGGAATGTGACCTATTTTTTATGTAAACATGTATTTTTTATTAAGTAAACTTGACGCCAACGTGGGGCTCAGATTTGTGACCCTGATTTCAAGAGTCCTATGCTATACGGACTGAGCCAGCCAGGAGCAGAGGAATGCGATCTATTTTTTTTTTTTTTAAGATTTTATTTATTTATTTGACAGAAAGAGAGTATAAGCAGGGGGAGTGGGAGCAGACCGAAGGTGAGGGAGAAGCAGGCTCCCCGAGGAGCAGGGCGCCCCGTGCGTAGCTCCATCCCGGGACCCTGGGATCATGACCAGAGCTGAAGGCGCGGAGGAATGCGGTCAATCTGAAATTTTCAGATCAGCCCTAGTGAAGTCATTTGCATGATAAAAACCCTGCCCACCCCTTCTCCCCAAAAGGAAGTCCTGGCCTGAAACAGTCTACTTTTTCCAATACTTCTTACCCCCACCCTCCTTCCTATAAAAACGTTCATATGTACAGCTCCTCAGAGTACCTCTCTACTTGCTAGAGGAGATGTGGCCCTATTCAGGAATCGCTTTAAAAAGCCAATTAGATGTCCAGATTTACTTGTTTGGATTTTGTGTTTTAACACTAAGCGCCTGCAGGTAACACTAAATCCCCCAGCTGGGTAACAGGGACTTGGACTTGGGTCTACAGAACTACAAGCCCTGCTCAGCCACCACGACGGGGAGGGGCATCAGGGGGTGCTGGTTAGGGAGGCCTCCTGGAGAAGAAATGCCCAAGACGGGGAGGGTTGAGCAGCCTGAACAAGCCTGTGTCTGGGCAAGGGGGCCGGGGGGGCGGGGGGGGGGGGAACTAGCTCGAGGGAAGGAGTGTCCCTCCTGGGGTTTGAAGCAATTCGCCCTGCCCAGCTGCCATCTCACCTGCCCTCTGGCCCTGACCTGGTCCTTAACCTGAAACACTCCCTGTGAACTGGCCCAGGGTAAGGAAATTCCCTGGGGCTTGAGTCCCTCCCAGCTGTGCCTTTGAGAAGAGACAGGTAACCCAGAGCCGGTGGGACTACCGCTCCCACCACCCATCCCATCCCATCCCTCAGGCACTTCTTCTCCGGAGGGCATAAAGCTCTGAGCGAGCGTTGCTCTCTTCCAGAGGCTTCTTTTAATATGTAAATATCTGGGGAGGGAATAAGGTGGAATAGAAGTTAAACCTCGAATTTCTCAGTATAACTGAGCTTACAATGCATTTATTCAATCAACAAAAACTTGTTAGGGGTCTGCGGTGCTTCCCAAGTAAAGCCCGTCCCCCCGAGGGGCGTGGTTTGCTGGGGCCCCACCTGGTCGGGGAACCCCGCGGTCCAGGCGGTCCATCCGCAGCCCCGCGCCCGCCTAGACCGCAGGCGCTGAGCTCGCGCGCCCCCTCGTGGGGCCTCCAGCCACTGCGCGGTCCGGCCGGGCCCCAGCGACCCCGGAGTCGGCGGGAGGCTCACCCTGGGCAGGAGGACGGAGGGTCCCTCCAAAGCCAGGGGAGGAGCGGGGGCGAGGGCCTGGCCCGGTTCCACGATCCAGATGCCTCGCCCCCTCAGCCCATCCTGGACGCTGGTGGCAAACCCCTAGCTGCCTGCAAAAGGGCCCCTTCTTCCTCCTTCATGCCTGGCCCCCAGCTCACCCTTTCTGGGTTTTCATTTCATTTCCAGCAGAAAATGAGTGACTCAGGAACAATCCAGTCTGATCCAGACTAAGAAAATTCTCTTAGTCAAACTCCTTCAAGGTCTTCACCAATTTTCAGTAAGTCAGACTTGAAAATTGCACCGAGCTTCCAGTTCAAGGCGTCAGACACACTTCTCTCTGCCCCACGTGGGCTCCGTTAATATGATGAAATGCCGATGAAAGAAATCAAACAAGACCTAACTACTTGGGGAGACATACTGTGTTCACAGATTGGAAGACAACACGGTGAAGACGTCAGTTCTCAACAAATTGATCTATAGGTTTGTTGCCATTTCTATTAAAATCCCAGCAAGCTTTCTTGCAGAAATAGACAAGGTTATTCTAAAGTTTATATGGAAATGCACAAGCCCTCTAGGAGCTAAAATAATCTTGAAAAAGAAGAATAATACAGTGGGAGGAATCACCCTAGCTGATACTAAGGCTTAGTATATAGCTAAAGTAATCAATACTGTGTGGTATCGCCAAAGGGATAGACAGTACTGTGTGGTATCGCCAAAGGGAACAGAATAGAGAACCCCGAAATAGACCCAACGCAAAGATGGTGGACTGGTGTTTTACAGATGTACAATTACAATGAAGAAAGATTGCCTTTTCGACAAATGCTGGAGCAACTAGGTATGTATAGTCCAAGAAATGAACCTTGAGCTAGGTCTCACACCTTATACCAAAAGTAATTCAAAATGAATCACATAGGTAATTGTAACATGTAAAAACTATACAACTTTTAGGAGAAATGTAGGAGATAACCTTCAGGATCTAGGGCTAAGCCAAAAGTTCTTCTACTTGGCACCAAAAGGAGGATCCAGAAAAGGAACAACTGACACACTGGATTTCATCAACACTGAAAACTGTAGTTCAGAGAGAGACCCATTTGAAAGGATGAAGACAAGCTACGGATTGAGAGAAAAGAGCTGCAAATCATAAATCTGACCCTCAAAGGGGGCTCGCTAACTCCTGGCATTCCTTCTTCATTTTCCTGTTTGATTCACTCTCCTCAAATCTCGAGCTCTTCCTCACCTTCTGCTGATGGCTGCCCTTGCTTCATGTCTCACTGAGAACGCATGATCACTTGGGAGAGGGCTCCCACGTTCCCACGTTCCCACCACAGCAGCTGCCTCCCACACTCTGCCTTCTCCCCGGGAGGGGACACAGAGATGGGCAGCCCTTCCCTTTGGCTCATAATATTCCAGCCCTTCTGCCAACTCAGACACTTTCCTCTGCAATTATCCCCTCTCTCTTCCATTGTACATCAAAATGTTCTCTCTATTGGAGCCTTCCTATTAGCATACAAATATGCCATAATAACAGTAATTTTTAAAGAAAAAAAAATACTCCCTTGACCTCATATCCCACCTCCAGGCATGAGCTCATTTCTCTGATATCTTCTGCCTCAAAACTCAAAAGATCCATCTACATGGTGGCTGTCTTCACTTACTTGTTCAGTGTTTATTTTTATTATGAAAAAGGTTTTATTGTAAATAAATATTCACCAAAGTGAGAGAATGGTACAAGAAAATCCCATATACCCGTTACAAGTTGCCTTGTATCCCCCCCATTCATATGTTGAGGTCCTAACCCCCAGTACTTCAGAATGTGGCCATATTTGGAGAGGTACTTTTAAAGAGGTAATTAAGGTAAAATGAAGTCATATGGGTGGTCTCTAATTCGATCGGATTAGTGTCCTCAGAAGGAGAGGAGACTGGGGCACAAACACCTCAGACCAAGGGATGACTGTGTGAGGGCCTGCGAGAGGTGGCATCTACAAGCCCAGGGGAGGGGTCTCAGAAGAACCAAACCTTGATCTTGGACTTCTAGCCTCCACAACTGTGAGAAAATAGATTTCTGTTGTTTAAGGCTGTGGTATTTTGCTATGGCAGCCCGGGCTGTCTAATATAATACCCATCACCCAGATTCAATAATTATCAAAAGTTTTTCTCGGCTTGATTATTCTATCCCCTTTTTCTGAAGTATTTTATTTTTAAGAAGATTTTATTTTTAAGTAATCTCTAGACCCAATGTAGGGCTTGAATTTACAAGCCCGAGATCAAGAGTCACATGTTCTACTGACTGAGCCAGCCGGGCACCCCCTTTTCTGAAGTATTTTAAAGCCAACCCCAGAGCTCATGTTATTTTGCTCCCATGGGCTTGAATGTGCGTCTGGGGGAGGAAAGCACATTTCCTTACAAAATCCCAATGGCTTTTTCACACTTAGAATATTAGCAAGAACTACTTAGTAATATCTAATAGTCCTTATTCATATTTCCTGGATTGCCTTTAAAATGTCTTTTCAGAGCCACCTGGCTGGTTCAGTTGGTGGTATGTGCAACTCTGGATCTCAGGGTTGTGAGTTTGAGCCTCATGTTGGGTGTAGAGAATACTTAAAAATAAAATCTTTTTATAAATAAATAAATAAATAAATATTTATTAAATAAAATGTGTCTTTAGAGCTGTTCTGTTGGAATCAAGATCCACACTGGTTTATTGTGTCTCTTATATCCCTTTTGTCTAGATTAGACATCCCTGAATCCTGCCCTTTTTCATCTGACGGACATACTGAGAAAACCTAGTCAGTTGTGCCATACAACAGCCTACTTTCTTGATTTGTCTGCTGGCTTTCTCATCCGTGTATTCTTTCGTGTGTCTTTGTTGTTTTCTTTTTCCTTTTGTTTTCAAATATTTCAAACATAAAAACTGTAAGAACAGTATAATAAACTTTCTTTTTCTCGAAATATTTGCATATAAGTTGCTGACCTGATGCCCCACCACCCAAGAATACTGTATCTAACCCAAGAATACTTCAGTGGGCATTTCCTACAAACAAGGACATTCTCCTACACCCACCGGCAAAATGAAGAAATTAACATGGATACATCGCTGCCACCCAATTTGCACATTTCATTCAAGTTTCACTGATTGTCTCAAGAATGTCTTTTCTATCAAAAGGATCTAATCCACAATCACGTGTGTCCCTTAGTTGTCATGTCTCCTTCAGTCTAGAATAGTTCCTTGGCAGGACCTTGACAGTTTTGAAGATGATAGCCCAGTGTTTTTGTACTGTGTACTTCCATTTGGATTTGTTGGGTATTTCTTCATGATTAGATTCAGGTTATACTTCTTTGGCAGGAGTTATCTCAGAAGTGGTTTTCCTTGTCATTGAGTCCTGGCGGGTGGTACATGATTTAAATTTGTCCCATTACTGATGATGTTAACACTGATGAGCTGACTGAGGTGTTGACTGCCAGGTTTCTCCACTGAAAGCTATTCTTTTCCCCTTGGTAATCAATAAGTATTTTGAAGCTCTGTAATAGCCTCTTCAAACTTTCACTCACAAGTGTTAGCATCCATTGATATTTCTTGGCTGAGTTCATCACTAGTATGAGGATTGCCAAAATTTCTAATTCCATCATTCCTTCTGCAGCTATTAGTTGGCATTCTATTATAAGGATGAGCTTTGTCATTGGCCCCCACCCCGCCTCTTTCTATCCGTATAGGTTTGTGGAATCCTACTTTATTCCCTGGGTTATCATCTGCTGTTGTTATTATTATTAATCTGATGCTCCAGTAGCCCCAGATTTGATGAGTGAGAGCTCATGGGGCTAACTTCTGTGTTCCTTTGACATGTTTTGAACACTTCTTTACTTTCTGGTACAAGATGTTCCAGGCTTGTCTTGTACTTTTCCTGCTTCAGTCTTGGAATCAGCCATTTCTCCAAGGAACTCTGGTTCCTTTTAGGGGACAGTGGTATTTAGAAACCAAGATCTGGGCACTTGGTGTGCTCTTTGATTTTGGATGGTTTTGCTCCCAGGCCCTCCCAGTGGAGAGAGTTAGGAAATTTTTCTCTCTACACAAATTTTCATCTATCTTTGTTTCCACATCTAATTCCAGTCCAACACCATGGGATTCTTTCTAATTTTATCCTTTTTATATTTATAACGTTTTTGCCACCAGTGAGAACCCTGAATCCCATTATCCTCAATACATTTGCTTATTTGATGAATCCTCGTATGTAACCAACCTTCTATGGATGCTGCCAACACAGCCCCCCAACCCCCACAGATGCCCCCATCACTCTACTCGGGTTCTAACACCCTGCGCTGGGCTGACCCCCTCCAACCCCAACCATGGATACCCATCTGGCCCAGCTGTATCTAACAGCATTGGGACTTAATTATTCAGGAAGGGAGGGAAGGAGGGAGGAAAGAGCAAAGAGGAAGGATCCATTTTTCTTCCACTTAATCAGGAAACAATACGAGGTCACCAGCTACTTCCTGTGGTCACGTCTCAGGCCTGTGATTCCTTGCCCCCAGCAGTATGCCACACAGCTCTTTACCCCCTTCGGACTCCCCTACTCCTACTTCACTGGCTGCTCCTTCACAGACTTCTGGGCCGGATCCTCCTCAGCTTCATGATCTGTAAATGCTGGAGGGCTCCAGGGCTCCTGCTCAGACTTCCCCACCCACCCCCCCACCGCCCACCTCATTTTCCAGGTTATTTCTTCCAGTCCCAAGACTTTAAAAACCATATGCTGAGGACTTCTAAATTTTTATCTCAAGTCCCAACCTCTCCTCTACCTCCAGACTCAAATATCAAATTGCCTCTTCTGATTGTATGTCTAATTAGAAATCCCAAGTTAGCATAACCCAAACCAAACTCCCAAAACTGTCTCCAATTTTGTATCAAATCCAACAGCATATTCTGTCAGTGATACCTTCAAAATATATCCCAAGACCAATACTTCTCACAGTTTCCATCTGTACCCTCCACTCCAAGTCACTGCATTTCCCTAGGAATATGTCTGCAGGTCTCCTGACAGGCCTCCTTGCTTCCTCCCTAGTTCCCGAATGCTCCACCCCCTCTGCCACCCCGGTCCCAGCAGCCCCAGGGATCCTGCTAAAACGTAAATCCCACTTCCAAAATGACAGATGTGTAAGGCAGACAACAGCAGTCCAACATCGCATAATCATAGTCCCCAGAGGAGAAAATCGAAACAACCGAACAGAAAGAATTATTTTAAAAATAATTAAAGAAAACATAAGGGAGGCTTAAATCTCTATATCTATATATTGAAAGGATGAATTGACTAAAATCAGTTAATTTAGAAACATCTCCCAGTATGTCTAAGTGTCAGAAGAATCTTCATGACCAGAGGAGGCAAATCCTGGGAGGAAAGAACCAGGGACAACTGACTAGCGATGGGGTGAACCTTAGACACACAAACACACGGGTGCACACTCACACAGGTTCACACGCATACACACGCACGCACACAGCACTTTGGGTCAGGCAGCAATAATTTGGGATTTGTCTCAGGTGAAGCAATGAGTGTGTGAGCTTAGGTTGTAAAACAGGGCCATGCCCCAGCCCTACTGGTTGGGAGGAATAGGGAGCAACCATAGGAAGACGAGCAACCCAGGAACCCTTCTGACTATGAATGCCCCCTCCCACCACACCGCCCTCTCCATTAATTGAAAACAATTGTTCCCTGCCCTTTTCTCAAGACAGGAGGTTCGGAGGTTCAGGGTACCTGGGTGGCTCAGTCGGTTAAGGGTCCTGGGATCAAGTCCCGCATCGGGCTTCCTGCTCAGCGGGGGAGTCTGCTTCTCCTTCTGCCTCTGCCGTCCCCCCTGCTCGTGCTCTCTGTCTCACGCTCTCTCAAATAAATAAAATCTTAAAAAAAAAAAAAAAGACAGAAGGTTCATACAGATCTAGAAGCTTCCTGCAAACATATGAGGAAAGCCATACCTATTGACTACGACAACAAATGGGAAGAATGATACCCGAGGAAACAGTTAATAAAGCGGGCAGGAGAGAATTTTAAAATAAATATTGAAAATATCTTTGGCGGGACAAAAAGATCAGGCACCCATGAAAAAAAACCAGTCTAGGGGCTCCTGGGTGGCTCAGATGGTTAGGCGTCTGCCTTCGGCTTGGGTCGTGATCCCAGGGTCCTGGGATCAAGCCCTGCATCGGGCTTCCTGCTGGGCGGGAAGCCTGCTTCTCCCTCTCCCACTCCCCCTGCTTGTGTTCCTGCTCTCACTATCTCTCTCTCTGTCAAATAAATAAATAAAATCTTAAAAAAAAAAAAAGAAAGAAAAAAAACCAGTCTATTTTGAAAAATATTTAAGAAGATACTGCATAAATTAAAAATATAAATTACAAAATATATTGAAGATAAATTCAGTAAAAGGGAATAACAGAAGGGACTCAGCCGAAGAGCAAACTAGTGAGCAGGAAGATGGAGATGAAGAATTCTTCCAGAATGCAGTAGAAGGTATAAAGTTATACAAATCATCAGAGAAAAGACACAAGATGTGGACAGCAAATCCAGAATTCCAACACCCATTTACTAAGTATTCAGAAAAGAAAAAAGAGATTAGAGAGAAGGTGATATTTAATGGAGTATAGAGTAGAAATATAGATATAAAATTTCCTAAAACTTAAGGAAGATATTAGTCTCAGGTCAAAAGGGCCCACTGTTATAACTTTATAATCTGACACATCTTTGTATAATTTAAGAACAAGAATAAAGAGAAAAACCAAGAAATTTCTCTGAGAAAAAAATTATATTATCTATAAAAGCATATGGTCAGATTGATATTAATAAGATCTATTAAAAATTAACAATATTGGGACGCCTGGGTGGCTCAGTCGGTTGAACATCCAACTCTTGGTTTCAGCTCAGGTCATGATTTGGGGTGGTGAGATCAAGCCCCCATTGGGCTCTGTGCTCAGCAGGGAGTCTGCTTGAAGATCCTCCCTCTCCCTCTGCCCCTCTCCCCCTCCCTAAAATAAAAAAATAAATCTTTCCAAAAAATATTTTAATTAACAATATCAATATATCAACCAAAAAATATTTCAGGTGGCAAGCATTTATGACATCTAAATAACTGAGGTTAAACGAAACAAAACAAAAAACCCAAAGTTATAAACTATTTATAACTGAACAATATGAGAGACTATATGACTTATGGGATATAGCCAAGTCGTACTCAGAGGAAAAGTTATAGTCTTAATACATTTGTTTGATAATAAGAAAGAGTAAAAATAAACGAACTGTGCTTTCAAACTAAGAAGCTAGGGGAAAAAGAACAGCAAAAGGAATGCAAAGAAATGAAAAAGAACTAATAATGATAAAAAGCAAGGTTTAAGGAAAGAGAAAAACGGAGGAGTTGTTCGACAAAAAGAAAACATGGCTCTTTAAAACCATTATTAATACAGACAAACTTCAGGCAAGTGTAACTTTAGCCAAGCAAAGAAAAAAGTGAAAAGCTTGAACAAACGGGAGTAGGAGTGAAAAATGATAGATAAGTACAGACAGAAGGGATTGATAAAACGTAAACAAACAAGCAAAAAACCCCACAACTTTTTACTAATAAATATGTAAACCTACGCAAAAATAATGACAAGAATAGGCCCAAGAACAAGCAAAATACCCAAATGGACCAGTAAACAGAGATAAAACTGCAATGGTGGTCGGGTGCCAAATTCAAAAGGACTTGACCCTGACAGTATTTGAGGAGTTCTACTAAACTTATAAATTATTAGAGAGTACCCATCTAGTATCAACTTTCCAGAAGACAAAATGAGATGGGAGTCTCAATCTCATTTTCTGAGATCACCCTGACCCTAAGCAAAACCAGGGGTCCCTCCACTTGTTAACACAGATACAAAAATACGAATCAATAGGGGAAGGGAGGGAAAAATAAAACAAGATGAAATCAGAGAGGGAGACAAACCATAAGAGACTCTTAATCATAGAAAACAAACTGAGGGGAGGGGAGAGGGGTGGAAGGATGGGGTAACTGGGTGATGGACATTGGGGAGGGTATGTGTTGTGATGAGCACTGGGTATTGTCTAAGACTGATGAATCACTAGCCTCTATCTCTGAAACTAATAATACGCTATATGTTAATTAATTGAATTTAAATTAAAAATAAATAAATAAAACTAACCACTGGAAAAAAAAATATGAATCAGTCAATGATCAAGTAGGGTTGTTCCAGAAGAGTATGTAGGAAAAGAGCTAAACAAATAAAAGCTATACCGAGTTCATAGGCGGGAAGATTCCATATGGGTCTTGGACTTTTTTAATTGGGTTTCTCTTAGTTCTTTAGTTGACGTTTACTATTAGGACGCAGTGCAGGAAGTACTGCACATCCTGGGTCCAACAGCATAAAAGCCACACACTCACACAAGTCAAGAAGAAAGAAGGAAGCTCAGTTTCTTGTTGACATCATGGGCATCTCTTCGGTGCGCATTCCTGTGGACTTACTAATTATTCAACACTAACAATTTCATTATCTAAACTGTATCTGTCTCTGTTGCTCAAAGCTGATATAAATCCCAGTTAAACTTCCAAGGACATTTTTCTGTGCAGCTTGACAAATTAATTCTGAAATTCTTGTGAAAAAATAACACACCCACATTCCAGGCAGTGAAAGAAAGAAGTGAGAAAGAGAAAAGGACAGTGTCTGTAGGAGCAAAATGAACCCTCCCCACCGAATCCCCCACAGCCGGCTGCTTGCTTCCCTGCCTGCCACTGGAGCTGGGTCCCATGGGAGCCCCTAGCTGCAAAGGGGTCTGGGAAATGTAGTTCTAGCTGAGTACAGTATTGCCATTAAAAAATACTCTAGATGAATTAAAGACTTAACTGGAGAAGGAAAAAACTTAAAAATATTAGAATCAATGATAAAAGACCATCTTTTTTACTTTCCAGTAGGGAAGGCTTATTTAAACAAGACATAAAATCTGCAAACCAAATCATAGGGAGATTTTTACATAAAGAAAACGTCACAAATCAAAATTAAACATTTCAGTACAAAATATCATAAACACATTTAAAGGACAATCAACACACTGATGGCAAACTTATTTATTTATTTTTTTGAGAGCGAGAAAGAGAGAGAGAGAATCTCAAGCAGACTCCCCACTGAGCACAGAGCCCTGCAAGGGGCTCCATCCCACCATCCTGAGATCATGACCTGAGCCGAAACCAAGCGTCGGAAGCTTAACCGAGTGAGCCACCCAGGCGCCCTGGCAAACATTTTAAATATATAGAAAAGGAACTAAAATCTAGCATTTATAGAACATCTATAAATCAATGGGAGAAAAGAAAAACCACCCAACAGAAGAAAAAAACAGTGGCTATAAGTCGGCAATTCACGAAAGAGAAAATATGAATGGCTGATCAACAAAAAGATGCTTAACCCCAGGATTAATCAAGGAAATGTGAATCAAAACTCCACAACTTTTAATCCGCAGCTTGGCATAAAAAACCTTGTTTTAGGGGTGCATGGGTGGCTCAGCCGGTAAGCGTCTGCCTTCGACTCGGGTCATGATCCCTGGGTCCTGGGATCGAGCCCCGCATTGGGCAGCCTGCTTGGTGGGAAGCCTGTTTCTCCCTCTCCCTCTCCCTGCACCTCCCCCTGCTTGTGCGCTTGCGCACTCTCTCTCTCTCTCTCTCTCTCTCTCGCTGTCAAATAAATAAATAAAATCTTTGGGAAAAAAAGAAAACAAAAAAACAAAAAAACCCTTGTTTTACAATACCAAGTGTTAGTGAGGGTGCGGGAAAGGGGTGCCAACTGGTACAGCCACCCTGGAGAGGGGTTTGATGGCGTCTGTTCAAAACAGAAAATGTGCATATCCTATAACCTAGTCATTCTGTGTGTTAGCACTAGAAAGACCACGCGTAGAAACACACACACACCCTGACGTATGTGCAAGAATGATCTCTGTGGTAGTTTTGAAATAGCAAAATAGTGGTATAGAGCTTTAAGGTGTGGTATGTTCTTAGGGTAGAAGATGACCCTGCAGCCAAAAAGAATGAACCAGCTTGAAATGCATCAGTGTATATGGATATACAAAACAACAGTGAGGGAAAAAGCCAGTTGCAGATGTAGGGGTTCAGAAAATGTCATCCTAAAATATGCCACTTTGGCATATTGATTATTTTGAATCAAAGGTACTTGAGAGACAGCTGGTGCAAGGACACTCTGACCCTCCTCTGTGCCTCCGGAAGCAGGGAATCAACCTCCCACGTGAAAGGCACCCCCCTGTACCAGGAGGGCAGGCAGCCTCCTTATCACCAGAGACAGGGAATTGGGGGCCGAGAAGGCTGGACAAACAAACCTTGTTACTTCTACATTACTTTACTGCCCCAAGCCCAAACGCCTTCGTCTTGTCAATTCCTCACAAATTTATTGTTTCTTTGTCTGAAAGATATAAAAATCTTCTGCTCTGATCACTTCTTTGAGTCTCATATCTTTGTGGGGCTCTGGACATATATAATTAAATTTGGTTTTGTCTTCTTAATCTCTTTCTTACAGGGGGATCTCAGCCGAGAACCTAAAAGGGTAGAGGCAAAATTATTTTTCCTTCCCTTTACAGAACATATATGATACCATTTATAATTTTTAAAAAACACACACCTAAAACAACACTATATATATATGTTTTTTTGGTCTATCTAATAGATTTAAAAAAAAAAAATATATATATATATATTTTTTATCTGAAGGATCTACACCAAAATCAGAGAGTGACTCTCTCTGGATATGGGGAGGGGCAAAATAGTGTGGTCAATGGATACTTTAGATTTATTTTTTTTATAATCCCTAAGGTGAATAGATTCATGTATCGAGACAAATGCAAACTCCAAATCACAAAAAATAGAAATTTATATCAGAATGGTTTGTGTATTGTCCATAGGCTTGTGTGCGTCACTGTGATCACTGACAGCAGACATATATGGGTCTCGCGCCAGTCACTTTCAGTGAATCCTTTTGCTGTCTTCACCAAAAGCTCCTCCCGCTCTCCCTTCACAGAAGGGCCGGGCCTGTCAGACCCCAGAGTAGACAGCCCAGGAGCAGGGTCCTTACCCCTCGATGGCACCAGGTAAGCCTCTGGGTGCCTCGCGGGATCTTGCTGTCCCAAGCCGTCCTGATTTCCACAGCTCGCACCCCCGGATCCCTGACGGAACTCTCTGGTGTTGCCTGTCGGGTCCAGCAGCTGAGAAGAGGGGCCCCCGTTTGTAAGCGTGGGAGCCTGAGGCCCTGCCGGGGTGGTCAGGATTCGCACTCTCAGTCCCCTGGGTTCACATTCCCCTGTTGTCTATTCTGGGCCAAACACCCTAACACTCGGGTGTCTCTTTCCTGCGGCTGCTTCCCCAGAGCGGGCTAGGGCGGGCGTGGGGGTGGCCCTCGGGGGCTCGTGGGCTGCTGGAGGCCCGCCTGCTGCTTGTGCTGCCCGGCAGTGAGGCCCCGGCCCCCCGAGACCTGGGATCCCCAGAACCTTTCCAGCTCTTCATCCCAGCCGGGAGCCCCGGCCACCCAAGTATCACCGTCCCGATCACACCCCAGTGATGCCTGCACCCCTCACTTATCTCCAGCTCTGGGGACTGGCCTGACACACCCAGGATGTATTTGTTGATGAAATGACTGCCTTCTGTCTCTTGCTCCTAATTATCCCCACTCCTCAGAGAGGTAAACTGAGAGCAGGGGGCCTTCCCTGAGTGAGAATCAGAGACTGGAGCTGGGGACCCTCTCCTATCCTTGTTTTCCTGCTCATTCCCTATCTCCCCTGGAGGCTTGAGCTTGTGACCACGCAGCCAGCCTGAAGGGGATCAGGATCCCCAGGCTCCCCCCCCCAAGCCTGGCCCCTCGCTTGCTTCCTCCCCCGCTCTGGAGCTCATCCTTGGCAGGCTTAATTAACTTCCAGAGACACTTGATAGCTCCGGGTGATGGCAGCTATAAAACTGCAAAAAGTCTGATTAAAAATAATAATGAGACTGCCTATTGTCGATTAGCCTGTGCCTGGTCCCTTAACGAGGGTTAATTAATTAATCAGCCTCCGTGCAGCCTGGTGAGGGGACAAGGGTTATCTGCACCCTTTCAGACGTTGGGGGCAGGGGCAGTGGGAGGAAGGGCTTTGCTTGCCTCCTCCTGGACCTTTCTAGCTGCTGCACGAGCGCTGAGGCCAGCCCCCAGATCTCACCCTTCTAGGCTGCCTACTAGCCGCGAGGCTTGTGGAGGTGGCTCCCGGTCCCGGGCCTCAGTGTCCTCATCCGTAAAATTCAGAGAATGGGATGATTGCTTTCCAGAGCTTCTTCCAGCCCCGATGTTGGGGGCGACCCAGGTGGCCACAGGGCTGTATCTGTTGCCACCTCCCTGGGGTGCAAGGCAGGGGTAGGGTCTTCTTTAGGGAATGGAGGTCCAGGCCCTTGCCCCTGCCCCTGCTCCCGCCCTGCAGTAAGACCCTGGCTGGTTAACCTCTCTGACCCTGGATGCCTTCATTTTTGTTTAATTGTGGTAAAAATGTACATCACATAAATTTTAACATCTTAACCGCTTTTGTGTGTACAGAACAGCTATATTAAGGACATTCACATTGTTGGGCCATCCATCTCCAGAATGTTTTCAATTTGCAAACCTGACACCGTGTACCCATGAAACAATAGTCCCCCCGCCCCCTCTCCCTGGCAACCACCACTCTACTCTTCTGTCTCTATGAATTTGACTAGTCTAAGGATCTCATGTGAGTGGACTCATTCAGTGTGTTTGTCCTTTCATGACTGACTTATTTCACTTAGCATAATGTCCTTGGCTCATCCGTGTTGTAAATGCCCTTGGTTTTGACTTTGAGATTTTTCCCACCTTCTAGGATTCCAGCCTGGTGGGGTGGGGCAGGGGAAGACAGGTGTGGGGGTGAAGACAGGCCATGAGACTCCTTCTCACACAGGAAGTTTCTGGATAAAGGGGCATAGCCTCTGGGCATGGCAGTTTTACTCACTGGTAAATATTGTAAAACATTATACATTAAAATAAACATGAATATATTACAAGACAGAATGTAAAACGCACATGAATTTTTCACTCAAAACTGGTACTTGAAAGAAATTCTGTGCTTGTGTCAAGTTTTTCTCCAACCTTGGACCCTGAGGGGATGTGATGGGAAGCTGAAGGAACCTGAGCCCAGGACCTGAGGGCCTGGCCTGGAATCCGGTCTGCTTTGGCCTGAAGTTCCCCGGGGGCAGCCTGGGAGGGGCCTGGGCCCAGCAGGGCGGCGGGGCTCTGCCACACCACAGTATCATCTAGGCCCCAGAAACCTGAGGGATCTAGAGGGTGCTCTCTCGAAACCCCACTGCTGCCCATCAGACATGCACTTCCCCAGCCAAGACACCTGTGGCTGGGGATCAGCTGTCCTGGATTCCAGTCTCCCCTGTAACTTGGCATCTCTGGTGGAGGCAGACAGAATGGAGAAGGCAGAGGGAGGAGGCAGGGCCGGCTTTGGGCCTCTGGCTCCCCGTGCTCCCCCAGCATCGGGCACCGGCCCCGCCCACAACCAGGAAAAGCTGTCAGATGCAGTAGCCACCTGAGGGGGGCAGGCAGGGAGGGGAGGGCCACCCAGCACCCCAGGCCTCCAGGAGGCCACTGGGAAGCCCAGGAACCCCCTACCGGCCGGCTCCTCTGCAGCCAGAGTGCTTCACGATGATTCGGTCTGAGAGATGAGTGCCGGAAAGTTGCCCGTTTAATTTAATTTATTTCAATTTAATTTTAATTTAAGCTATTGCACATTTGCTCCCCCAGCTCTCTTTTTTCACTCCCGAGGTTGTTAAATGATTGCAGCTCGTGAAGAAAGGGAAGATGAAAAATGGTCAGAGAGCCCGGAGGAGCCCAACCCCAAACCCCAGACCCCTACCAGCACCACCACACTGCCCCGTGTGTCCCCCCTTGAGATCCTCGGGACTGGACTGAGTGGGGGGTACGGCCACGTCTGATAGGCCCAGGGCCCACTTTCCCACCTGCACAGTGAAAGCAGTAACAATACTGACAATCTACTGAGCATCTGCTCTAAGCCGAGGCCTCTTACGTCATTATTCTTGGGCACACCCTGCCGGCAAGCGGGCCTCATTCCCATCTCCCGGGGAGCCACCGGAGGCTTTGAGGCCCGGTTGTTTGGCCAAAGATATACAGCCTCTAAGTGCCAAGAGGATGGGGAGGAGGGACTGGCTGTGCATCCTTGAGCATGGGAATTACCCTCTCTGAAACTCAGTTCCCAAATTGCAAAAGGTGGTGATAATAATCATTCTTAAAAGGGTTTCACAGGTGTACTGGCCTCAAAAAACTTAAGTAAGTGCCAAGAGGTAATCAGAAAGACTGGACTTAAAATGTGGGAATGTTGGAAAGATAGTTCTTTTTGGATTACAAGCAAACTGTCTTGGAGGGTGGAAACCTGGATTTGTCTGTCGTGGGGACCAGCCTTCCCTTTGTT
The DNA here is from genome assembly GCF_004348235.1 of Phoca vitulina. Classification (NCBI taxonomy): domain Eukaryota; kingdom Metazoa; phylum Chordata; class Mammalia; order Carnivora; family Phocidae; genus Phoca; species Phoca vitulina. The sequence goes on from NW_022589707.1 coordinate 16,871,869, forward strand.
CCGAAATGAGCCCTTTGGGAAGCCAGTTCATTTGCGTGGGGTGAGACAAGGACCTGCTCCCTGCTGGGGGGTTGGGGTGGGCAGACACCTGCTGACCGAAAGGCCTTAGCCCCACGCAGAGGCTTGGTCCATGCTGTCTGGTCCTCCCTTCGCTCATCTTTGGAAGAACCTGCCCTTGCAGAGGTAGATATATATATATAAATCTAAAACCTAGAAGATCTTTGGTTTTGTCCAAAACCTCAGGGTCTTTGCACCAGCCGCTCCCTCTGCCCAGAATACCCTTGTCCAGATACTCACACGGCTGCCGGGCTGTGAAGAAACCACACAGAAAGGCCACATGCAGGGGTTCATCCGAGATCCCAGCCTCAGCCAGCAGTCACTGCCAGGCACGGGAGTGAGCGAGCCTCGCTCAGAGCCCCTGCCCCGTTGTCGCTGTCTGGTGAGGCAGGACACGCTGCAGAGAGGCAGGATGTGGTGTCTGGTTGGTCCCTGAGCCTGCCCTGCCTCCCCCACCCCGGTCCTCCTCGCAGCCCAGCACTGCGGTGTGAGGGCAACACTCATGTTCTGCGCAGAGTGTCCCTTCATGAGGGACAGCCCAACCCCCCACCCCTGACACCATGAGCCCCCCGGCCTGCGTGCTTTCCCTCAAGGTTGGCGGAGCCAGATGAGTGAGCCAAGGAGAGGGCCCAGGCCTGGGAGGGGCGGCTGGGCCGTGCTGGGAGCCTGTTCGCCGCTTCCTGTCTGTCTCTCCAGGGCCCTGCTCTTTCCTTCCCTTCAAAACCAGCTCAGCAGCAGCTTCCGGCCCCATCTCTGGCTTCTCATTTGCTCTCAGTTCCTTGTGCCTGTCTTTGCTTCAGTCCATTTCGTGTGCCTCAGGGGGTCCTTCTCGTCCCTATTCCCCACACCAGCCCCTGCCCCAAATCACTCCAGGCAATTCTGCTGAGCCCCGCACAGAGAAAACGGCTTCCTGGCCAAACCTGGGGCCTTGCTTTGTCTCAGTCCTCCCAGTTCTGGGCTCAAGAGTTGTTCTGAGGGTCCCGGGGGTTAACTGAGGAGCAGAGGCAGCCTAAGAGAGGGGTTAGGGGGCGCCTGGGGGGCTCAGTCGCTTAAGCGTCCGGCTCTTGTTTCGGCTCAGGCCAGGATCGCTGGTCATGGGATCGAGCCCCACATGGGGCTTTGCGCTCAGCGGGCGGTCAGCTTGAGATTCTCTCTCTCCCTCTCCCTCTGCCCTTCCCCTGCTCGTGTGTGCGTGCTCACTGCTTTCTCTCTCTCAAATAAATAAATCCTTGGGTTTTTAAAAAAATTTTATTTATTTATCTGAGAGAGACCACTCAGGGAAGGGCAGAGGGAGAGGGAGAAGCAGACCCCCCACTGAGCAGGGAGCCCAACACAGGGCTCCATCTCAGAACCCCAAGATCATGACCTGAGTCAAAGGCAGATGCTTAAGCGACTGAGCCACCCAGGTGGCCCAAATAAATAAATCTTTTTTTTAAAAAAAGAGAGAGAGGGCTTATAATCACGGCCAGTTCCAAATCTGACCTCACCTCTCACTGGCTGTGTGACCTTAGGCAAGTTACTCAACCCCTCTGAGCTTCAGTTTCCTCATCTGCAAAATGGGGTGTAATGGTAAATGAGTAGACACATAGGAAGCATTTAGAGCATGGCTTAGCACATAGTGAATGCTGTGTGTTTGCTATTATTATGCTAGTTTTGAGGGATACAGGTGGGGCTAGGGGGATCTTTCTTCCTCCTGGAGAGGGCTATGTGCCCCGAATTCTTTCTAGAAGAGGAAACATTGTCTGGGGCGCCTGGGTGGCTCAGTTGGTTAAGCGACTGCCTTCGGCTCAGGTCATGATCCTGGAGTCCCTGGATCAAGTCCCACATCGGGCTCCCTGCTCGGCGGGGAGTCTGCTTCTCCCTCTGGCCCTCCCCCCTCTCATGTGCTTGCTCTCTCTCATTCTCTCTCTCTCAAATAAAAAAAAAAAAAAAAAAAAAAAAAAAAAAAGATAGAAGAGGAAACATTGTCATCTGCCTCCTCCCCTACCCTCACCTTCCACTGCATTTCCACATCTCCATTAATTCAAGCCCTTGCAATCCTTCCAGTCCCTCTCAGGTGTTCCCTGGAAGGTTCTGGAATCCCTTGCTCATGCGATCTTCTGCTGGGTGGCTTTGAGAGTCCTGTTGGTACATGACGCTGGGACTTGCTCAGATATTTCCTGTGTCCCAAAATGCAGAGCCTGTGCTGCCTCTGACTCTGAATCCCTCCTGTCCCTGCTTCCTGGGGCTGTGGGGGCATGACCGTCTGCTGAGGTGACCAACACGCAGGTGACATGGAGACCTCCAGCCTCTTGCCCATCTCTAGAAGCTGGGGGTGCTGGTAGTGGGTCTGCATGACTCACAAGAGCCGGGAAGATGAAGTCGTCACCATCCGTGCCACCCCCTCCCGACCCCTTGCTTTTGTCAAGCCCTGCCTTTCCGAGCTGTGACTTACTCTCTCTGCGCTCCAAGCCAGGAGCGGGCGCCACGCTCAGCTCTTCTGCGGGAAGACAGGGCACAGGCTGCTGCCAGCCCCTCATGAAACATCAAAGTTCAAGAGAAACCATGGAAAACGGCAGAGGAAAATTGCCTCCCTCCCGCGGAGCGCCTCCTGACAGACAGCGCATGCTGTGAGCAGCTGGGCCGGGAGCGGGCAAGCCGGACCAGGGAAGGAGGGGCACGCGACCATCAGTCACAATTAGTCATCATCACTAACAGCAAACACTAGCGGAGCCCTTGCTGTGTGCCAAGCACCCGGCTTGTCATTGTCCCTCTCGTTCCTCATGGCAGCCCCACGAGACAGAGCCTTTTGTTGTCATCCCTATTTTATAGATGAGGAAAATGAGTCACCTGCCCACAGACACACACATGGGAGCAAGAGGTAGAACGAGGACTTGAAGCTGGGTGGTCTGACTCTGTCACCACATTCAGAGCATCCTTACCCCACACCCCCCACCAGCTCTCAGCACGTGCTTTCTGCCAGCGCCGCACGCTCAGCCCCAATGCTCCATTCTCCCTGGACCCACGTGTCTCAGTCAGCTCTTGGCACATTCGTGCTGTGTAACAAACCAGCCGAAAAAACCTGGGTGGCTTGTTGCAAAAAAGCATTTATATCATGGGTCTGTAAGTCACCTGCAGCTTGGCTGCATTTATTAGATGATTACCGTGTGCCAGGCACTGTTCTCAGCCAGGCCCTCAGGATCCAGCCAGCCAGCAGGGGACACACACAAGACAGTAACTGTAACGGGAAACGTAGACCCTATGATAGAAGCTGCCCAACATGCCTGAGGGACACAGAGGGGGTGACAGTTTCTCTTTGGGATGAATTGGGGATAGAGGGTACCATGTAAACTGGGCTTTGGTGGGAATTCAGAGCCCCTGGCTGGCTCAGTCAACAGAGCACGTGACTCTCCATCTCAGGGTCATGAATTTGAGCCCCACATTGTGGGCATGGAGTCTACTTAAAAAAAAAAAAAGTTAGTAGGAATTTAAGAGATAGCAAAAGTGGAGGAGAGTGTTCTAGAAAGTGAGAACTGCCTTTAGCAAAGGCAGAGAGGAATGAAGAAATGGGTGTCTAGTTTGCTGAGGAACCAGGTGGGTCAGGCCAAGCAGTTTGGGCAGCCGTTGACATTTTTGAAGCTGGAGAAAGGCCTTAAGGGGGACGGGGTCGAAGGCAGGAAGACGGCTCGAGGGCTTTGGCTGTTCTCCAGGTAAGACATGCTGGGAAGCCGGGCCGCCGGACCCCACGGTGGGCAGGGGTGTGCATGATCCCGAGGTGGGAGGGGACAGAAGTGTGAGGAAAAGACAACATTAGCAATATTTCTATGGGGCTCACAGTCTCTCTCTGTTTCAAAAGAGGGTCACTGAACTGTGTGTTTCAGCCATGGCAGCATGATTGAGATAAATCTGCGTCCCACCTCCCAGCCCCAGGGGATGCTTTGCAGGATCCCCACTCACCTGAATCCTTACTAATTTTGTTCATTCTTTGTTTGGAGATTAAAAAAACAACAACCCTTCATTCTTTAGAGACACAGGTGTACGCGCTGGACAGCACTAGAGGCTCTTGGAGGAGCGGGGGGCCCAGGGCCCACTGGGCTCTCCTCTCTGCGGGTCACAGTGTTCAAGGGGAACCAGAGAGGCGAGGGTCCTGCATGTCCTTCCCCACCAAGTGGGGCTTTATCTTGGGCTCCTTACGTGCCCAGCTCCAACACGTTGCTCAGAAAGTGTTTTTCACCAGAGGCAGCTGGATGCTCAGAACTGACAGGGAGCCCCCTGGAGTCAGAGGAAGCTCCTGACCTTCCCGTTCTCATCCCTTTGCCTATGCTCCCCGCCCCCCACCTCGGGCGCCCCAGCCAGGGCGGCTCTGCAGCGGACAGACACCTGCCCCGACAGGAGGACCCCGAGTCACAGGGAAAGGAGAGCGCGCGGCCGGGAGAGGCTGCTTACTTTTAGCCCCTTATTGGCTGGGGCTTTGCAGACCAAGACACTGCGACTCCTGCCCCTGCCGATGCTGTGCTTTCTTCCCCCCGGGCCTGGGAATTGGTTTCTTTCCCAGGCGGCCGCCTCAGCATGGCCCGCTGCCGCGGCAGGCCCTGGGCAGCTGGCTGTGTCTATTATTTTTGAGCGCCCGTCTTACGGAGCATGAAACCACCGTGGGGGACTCGGGCTCCGCGCTGTCCTCGTCTCCCCGGGGCACGGCAGAGGGTGGCAGCAGGGTGGGGCCAGCCGGGGATCCTGGCTCAGGGGTGCCCCCCGCACTGGGTGCCCCAGCCAGAGCACTGGGAAAGGCGGGCATCGGGAAGCAGGACGAAGGCGTCAGTTGGGAGGCAGGGCGCCTGGCCCGGCCCCCACCCCCCACCGCCCCGCTCTGCCCTGGTAGGTGCTGCTGTGGCCCCCACCTTCATGCCCAAGGAGAGCAGAGGCGGCTCGGGGCCTCAGTTTCCCTTTTCCATCAAATCAGCAGGGCCGAGCTCTCCCTAAGGGAAAGCTCTAGGGGAGAACTCCTTGCGTCTTCTCGCCTGGTCCTTGGCTTGGGCTGGCACAACTCTGATCTCTCCCTGTCTGCCTGCTGAGGGTGGCAGGACCCAAAATACAATCGCGGGAGCTCAGGACCTGCCAGCCCCAAATATGCTGCTTCGGCACATTGATGATTTTGAGCTTCAGGCACGTGAAAACAGCAAATGCAGGGAGAGGCTTTCTGTGAACTCCCCTCATCTGCTGAAGACACACCCTCCAAAAGGCACTGCGTTGTCACCCACCCCCTTTCTGGGGGCTTCATCCGGGGAGACTGCCTCTTGTAGCAGGAAAGGATGCTGGCGGCGCCCCCACACCCATACGAGCTTTGTCACAAACCAGCATGCTACCGTCCTGTCTTGGAAGAGCCCCTTGGTCTTTCTTAAAAATCTTCTAGTCTCCCCTAAGGGGCCGGACCCCCCTTTCCCTTCCCCTATTCAGATGGTATTTAATCCTGACTTCTAAGGCGCTTTGGGAGTTACTCAGTTTCCCCTGAGTCTCTCCCATGTTACATGAGGTATACATGTTCATAAACTTCTGTTTATTCTCGGCTCAGGGGCCTCGGCTAAGAACCTAGAGGGACAGAGGGAGAGTGATTTTTCCTCGCCTGCACTGCTTTCTTCACACGGCCTTCTCCCTGTCCTTTCTCTTGCAAGACTCCAGGCACTGGGTTTAGGGCCCACCCTGAATCCAGGAGGATCTCATCCTGAGAGCCTTCCTTAATTCAAGTACAAATCTAATTGTATCTGCAAAGACCCATTTCCAAATAAGGCCGCATTCTCGGGCACCAGGTGTCAGGACTTGGACGTATCCTCTGGGGGGGACGCTATTCAATCCGCTACAGCCAGGCATTCGTGGGGTCGACAAGGTCAGAGGGCACGAGGCTCCTGGAGCTGTTTGCCGGAGAGCTGCTCGCTGACCTCCCAGTCCCGGTGCAGATGAGAAGCTCGGCTAATGTCTGAGCCCTGAGCACAGAGTAAAGGCTTACAGCAAGCCCTTCTCCTCCCCCAGCCCGAAAGCCAGAAAAAAGGAAGAAATAGGCAGAAAGAGGATTAAATCAAAGAAATCCGAGCCTTTGAGGCAGAAGCTCACCGAGGTGTGAGCCAGGGCAGGACCTGCCCCTAGCCGGGCGAGGGGCAGAGGGGTCAAGTGTAAGCGGACGCCTCGGGACCCCCGGAAGCTCCTGGCAAAACTCATGCTTGTCGTCACCTCTCCTGCGTTCCTGTTGGATGCTTTTCAAACTGAGGGACCCTCCCCGGAGAGCCCAAGCCCCTGCCCGCTCTAGCACCCCACCCACCTTGAGTAGCTCCCCTTGACGCACCCTCCAGAGGCTCATTCTCCTTTCTCCATCAAAATGTATCAGGCCCTGGGCTCATCCCTTAGGCCTCTTTTCTCAGCTGTTCGGGTGATGGGGAGGTAATCCTATAAACAAATTCAAACCAACGTGGGAGTTAATGACTGAGCCTGAGCCTGTTGATGACTGCTAACAACAAATGGGTTGGTTGGTGGGGGGCACTGTTTTGCATTTCAGTGGAGAAGAGGCTTTAAGTGGAAGCAAGGAATCCCTAATGGTGGCTTGTCAGTCAGGTGACAGGCTAGGCGATGAGACACAGTTTTGCGTTGAGAACTTCGTCAGCGATCTGGTCACTGTGCGGTCGCGGCTGCTGCCAGGCCACCTCCCCCAGCTGGAGCAGCTCCCCGCCCTGCGTGGTCGGGCCAGAGGCCTTCAGGGACCCCCCACCCCAGAACAGGTCTCATTGGACCCGCATCTGGTCTCATAAACATGCCTTGGGATCTATTTATTACTGTTTCCTCCTATTTTAAGGAGAAAGCAGCTGAGTAGCAGGCCAAGGTCACACAGCAGAGCTGCTTTGATTGAATCCATGAAGCCTTCACTCTCCTTAGGGCCTTGTTCATTTATCCGCCTTCAGCGCCATGCCCCTCATCCCCACCCCTGAAAGCTAGCCGTTCAGAAGGGCTTGGGTTTGTAAAAGTGCTTGCAAAATGTTTTTTGCATGTGCGTGTAATTTTTTTTTTTTAAGATTTTTATTTGAGCGAGAGAATGAGCACGGCAGGGGAGGGGGGAGGCCGGGGGGGGGGCAGCTGCAGGCAGAGGGAGAAGCAGGCTCTCCACAGCGGAGCAGGGGGCTCCATGTGGGGCTCAATCCCAGGACCCCAGGATCATGATCTGAGCTGAAGGCAGATGCTTAACTGAGTCCCCCAGGCGGCCCTGTGTGCATGTATTTTTAATCTTATTTGAGTGCTTCAGAATTATGGATCTCATTCTCTTTCTTGCTCTTCCTCCTCAGCACTGCTCTGAAGACTCCACGTTTATGGGAACAGCTACCTCCCCGCTGTTGCAGAGTGCCCGTGACCTGCTTCCAGGGCATTGGACCGCCCAGCCCCCCAGGGACGGGCCTCCCTCCTCCCTCTCCGGTCACCACAAGGAATCCGCCTGTCCCCTTAGGAGCCTGTGTGTGAGGCTGTCTTGGGGGCCCGTGCCAGGCACAGAAACCCTGGACCTCAGGGTAGGCAGAGCCCACATTGGCCTCGGGCCTGCCACCTCACTCCGCAGAATGGCCACTTCGCATGGACACTACCGTGTGAATTCTCTTCCACCACGTCACACAGGTTCCCTGCCCATGAAACTGTGCATGGTGTCAGGTAAGACTGCCCAGGCTCACGCTGAGTATAGGTTCTGGTGAACCAAAACTGAAGAGAGCGGTGCCTGGGGGGCTCCGTCAGTTAGGCGTCCGACTCTTGGTTTTGGCTCAGGTCATGATCTCAGGGTCATGGGATCAAGCCCTGCATTGGGCTCTCCCCGCTTAGCACAGTCTGCTTGGGGTTCTCGCTCCCTCTGCTCCCCACCCCCGCACTTGTGCTCACTCTCTAAATAATAAATAAATAAATAAATAAATAAATAAATAAATAAAAATCTTTAAAAATGTGAGAAAACTACAGAGTTTCACTGTATAGAAATATTAATCACAGTCATTGACACACTGTTACATTTTTGCCACATCACCAGACTGTCCAATAATTGCCACTCCGTGCGGGTGGCTGGATGTCATCTGTTCGCACATCCAGATCTGTTCCCCACCCTGCTCTCGGCCCTGAGTCTCATCCGGCTGGGCAGCACCAGCCAGCGCCCTTGATCTCTGGCTTCCGGTTGGGGGTGGCCCTTGGGGGGCACTGGCAGGAGACTAGAATGTGGGGGGACAGTGAAGCAGTGTTTTCCGCTGGCTCCTATCTTCCATCAAAACCTGACTCGTTCCCTTTAGGCCTTCTTCGTTTATCTTTTCAGGTGATGGCGGTTCCACTCACCTGATGGCCTTCTTCATCCAGCTGCTGCCCCTGCCCTTCGTCCTCCAGGCCTCGGGGTGTCTCTCTCTCTCGCCCTGGGATCCCCCATCATTTCTTGTTGACTTCCGTAAACTCTACCCGTACCTCATCCATATGCCTTTCTTGAAGGGAATGTGTTACCGGCTTCCTGCTGGGCCCCTGACTGATGATACAGTGTCTGATATTTTATTTTATTTATTTTTATTTATTTTTAAAAGATTTTATTTATTTATTTGAGAGAGAGAGACACAGTGAGAGGGGGAACACAAGCAGGGGGAGTGAGAGAAGGAGAAGCAGGCTTCCCGCCGAGCAGGGAGCCCGATGCGGGGCTCAATCCCAGGACCCTGGGATCATGACCTGAGCCGAAGGCAGACACTTAACCAACTGAGCCACCCAGGCGCCCCCAGTGTCTGATATTTTAAAAGAATACATGAAATGTTGGGTCAGACTGGGTGATAGCAAAGGACAGCGCCACACTCTGTGGATGAGGACAGTGAGCACCTGCTCTCACATGCCCGCCTCAGGGCCCCACTGGAGACATTGCCTGGGCTGGGGCCCATCCTCTTGGACACACTCATCTTCCTAGCTTCGTAGCTCACTCTCCCCTTCCCAACAGAGGCTTCAGGCTCAGGGCCATGCTTCACCCCATCCTACCCCCAGCTCCTCTGCACCCCTTCGTCTCCCTGGATTTACCTGCCATCGGTAAATCATCCCCTTGCCTACAGGGTGACTGTCACCAGATGGCAAGCTCTCCACGCCAGACATGGGGCCCCAGGTTCCTAGGTTCTCAGCGCAGTGCCTGGCTGGGAGCAGACCTGCCCTGTCTGTGGAGTGCTTGCTGGCCCTGGGGGCGGGGGGCGGTTCCTCGAAGCCCTGGGATCCGTTCTGGCCCAATGGAAGCAGTGGCCCACTACCCTGACCTGGGCCCATGGCCTGTCCCATCTTTGCGGAAGGGTCAATGACAGAAGCTGGAAGATGTGGCTGGGAGATATGGGGGCCAGGGGGCTGACACTTTAATTGCATAATTATTTCCTCAATACTGATGGTGCTGGGGAAGATGAGGCCTGCTGCCTGCAGGATGGATGGTGTGGGGATGGGTGAGTTATATTTTCCCAGATAAAAGCACCAATTGCCTATAAACTCTGATTCTGCCTGATGTAAAAGCCACTTTATTGCAAATCCAGAAATTACTACCCGTATAAAAGCACATTATTGTGATGTAAAAATAGATTTTTATATAATTTTTTCATGCCACCACCTTGTAATTCCTCATTTCCAAGCACCCTGAGATTGCACTGAGGTTTATTTTTCTCTTTTAATTGTTTGCCATGGCATGCCAATTTATGATGAGATATTTTCTCTGAGATCAGAGCAGGGCCCAGGCATAAATAACAGCCATCACCTCATGGCAAGCAGGGTTCTGGGGTACCCAAAATGCCATCAAACAACATTATGCTTCAAGTGATGCCACAATTTGGAGTGGGGTGGGGTGGGGTTTCATATGCATTTAAAGCCCTCCAGAAGGCAGGAAACAGGGAGGGGCTCCATCCCCTCCTGCCTGACCAGAGGGAGGGTGCAGTATATCCCCCCACTCTCAGCTGCCCTGCTCGGGTCCCTGCCTGCCAGAATGCAGCCCAGGGAAACCGGCTCGAGGCTGTGTTTAAGCCCCACTGGCCTGACGCATGTGGCTCATGATTCCTCCTTCCCTCCACATAAAGCTCCTCCTTCAGAACTTTTACCTTTTCCACATCGAGTGAGTCCGTGGCCTGGGTTCCTCCTCAGGGGATTACTTTGGGAGATGAGGGACTGTCCTGTCCTGCAGAAAAACCTGTCCTTCCCCCTGCCCCCCGCCCCCCCCATCTCTGAGACTGCCTCCTCTCTGCTGAGGGTGGGGGTGAGTGGGAAGACTCCTGACCCTCCTGAGCCTCTCCTTGCTTGCCAGGGGCAGAGGAGGTCACTTCCCTGTCCCTACAGCTGCGATGCTGGGTGCTGGGAGCACAGCTTCTCCCCCACCCCTCCCCAGGGGGACCCTTGGCAGCCATTCACTCCCTCCTGGCCTCCTCTCCCACTCCTGAGTCCCCGGGTTGCACTGCCACCCAAAAGCTGTAGGAGAGCATCTCCCCGTAGGCAGCTGGTGGGGGCGGGGGCTGGGGGAGCACCTCCGTGTTTCAGGGTGCTTCTCCATGGGCAGAATTGCACAGGTCTAGTGATGAATGAATAAATGAGTGCACATTAGATCGGTGGCTCTCAAACTTTGGTGTGCATCACAGTCACCTGCTGGGCTCCACAGTGTTCTGTTCTGGTAAGTCTGAGGTGGGGCCTGAGAGTTTGCATCTTTAACAAGTTCCCAAATGATGCCGATGCTGCTGATCCGGGAACCGTATTTTTAGAACCGCTCGGATTATTTGTGTCTCTGTTACCCTGATGAGTGGGAGGGATTATTGACAGTAGGGAGTCGGGAGATGGGGGGAAATTGGGTGCCTGCATCACAGTTCCTGGGACGGGAATGGAGAAGGTGGGGCGGGTGGGGGGCGGAGCGGGGGGAGGGAAGAGCGGGAAAGCAAGGCCTATTTTAGAAAGTGCGCAGAGACCTCAGGGAAAGGGCCTGGTAGAGGAACCAGAAGACGGTGGGTTTCTCTGGGGCTGGGGTCGAGGGCCCCCTGGCCGCCCCAGAAAGTGGCGGCTGCTGCCTGGGCCTCCGGGGCCTGGGCGTCTGGAGCGGCCGGCCGGGGGCGGGAGCAGCGGAAGGGCCAGGCCTCCCGCACCGCGCCGGGTGGCTCCGAGCGGCCGCCGCACTCGGTTGCGCGGGTCGAGCCCCACTGCGTGGGGCCAGCATCCAGGCAGCGCCCGGCGGGGAGGCTCGAGGCCGCGGCAGCCCCCGCCCCCGGCCCCGCCGCCCTCTTCCCCTGCCCGCCCTCCGCGCCCCCAGCCCGAGGGCGTCGGCGAGGGCGAAGCGTGCAGGCGGGCCTAGGGCGCCCCGCGCCCCCGAGCCCCGGGGGAAAAACCAGCCATCGTCTGCGGCGGGGGAGCTGGGGACAGTGGGGAGGAGGCGGCGGGCCGGGGGCGCCGATGCAGGGAGCCAGACCCCGGGCCCCCCACCCGACCCTGTTCCTAGCTAGTTCTGCGACTGGGGCCAAGTCGCTTCCTCTTCTCGGTTCTGTTTCTTCATCTGTAAAATGGGGGGACGATGGTTTCCGGTTCTGAGGCTCTAGGCAATTGTGCTGTGGAGGGCACAGAGGAGCTCCTGCAAAACCAGCCCAGGGATCGATCCCCTAACCTTTGCTCGCAAGCCAGCAGCGGGTGTCCTTGGAAGAACGGCCATGCCTGGCCTCCCTCCTTGGCTGCTGACCACAACAGCGCGTGGACGGCCGGCCCTCGGTGGCCTCCCGCGCGGCCCACCTCCAAGTCTAGTCTCCCGACCGCCTCGTCTTGTCCTCTAGGGGGCGCTGTTTCCCGAGTATGGGCGTGGTCGCCGGAGTTGGAGTCCCACCTCGGTCTGCGACCTTGGACCGGGGTACGACCTTGGACCACAGGAACGTGGCTGTGGGAAGCAGGCATGTGATGTGCTTGGCACAGAGCCTGGCACAAGGGAGGAGGGCCATGTTTAAGGCCATTTGGATGAGAGCCTGACTAGCCCTAAACTTTGCCAGGTGCTGCCCTGCGCGCTTCAGCACAGTGGACCTGGGTTTAGAAATTTCCACAAAGACCTAGGAAATCAACCTGGAACAAGAGGGCTTAAGGATTTCTCTTTTTCCAACAAAGTAAAGGGTGGCCACAGGTTCCCAGGCTGACCTGTTCCGATGGAGTCCTGCCTGGCCTGGTGGGAAGGTAAGGGGTGGTGGCAGGATGTGGAATCCTGGGCGCTCCAGCCTGTTCCCCATTCTCTCTCTGGGCCTGGTTCATGCAATACCCTCTGTCTGGGCTGAGCTTTAGTCATTCATTCATTCATTCATTCATTCATTCAGAAACCACTTACTGAATACATGCAGACAAATACTGTGCCCAGGATGGGGATACATAGATGAATAACACCTGGCCTATATTCTGGAGGTAAGATGGGGGCAAAAAGTCCTTCTCTCATAGGGCTACCCATTAGCGCTTAGCCCAGCCCACAGCAATTGTTAGCTGCTGCGGACATCATGATCCGAACGGGAGCTTGTAGTCTCGAGACCCTACGCTCCGTCAGGTGTGTCAGCTGGCTCTCAGTGTTGCTGCGGGTACTCCTAGAGGAAAGAGTTAGCAGCCCGCAGAGCCGAGTCAGGATCCGGTCCCTTCCTGCAGATTTCTGGCTCTATATAGCATGAATCGCCTTCTCTCCTGGTCTCCAAACTCAGGCCTTAGTCCACCTCCTAGCACCCTCTCTGGGGGCCAGGCAGCTTCTCTACCTCCCTCCCCCTGGTAGGCTCTGAAAAGAGGAGTGGGGAGGCCTTGCTCCTACTGCCTGAGCACCTTCGGGGAGCTTGTTAGAGATGCAGACTCTTAGCCTTGCCCCCGGCCTACTGGATCTGAACCTACATTTTAACAAGACTCCCAGATGCGTTATACGCATGTTAAAGTCTGAGACGCACTCTTCCAGGGCCTGCTGGCCTGAAAGTCCTACCTTCAGCAGAGGAAAACGGAGGGCTGGTCTTCAGGAAATGCCCCCAGCCCAAGGCGCTCAGATACTTCCAGGATCAGGGCCTCAACTCTCCCTGCTGTTGGAGACACCCCCCCACCCCCGTCTCTGCCTTTAGGCCCCTCTCCCTCCCCAGGAAAATGAGTCCTGCTAAAGTTGACCGGATTCAAGTATCTGCAGATGACGCCCACTGACAGGGCTCAGCTGTGGGTCTTCTGTGCCCAGCAGAGAGTAGGTGCTGAGCTCATGTTTATGAAACTGCAACCCATTCTTTGCATTGGAACACAGTTCAGTAATCGGGTAAGAACCGACTAGGTGGGGCACTGACGGCCTCACGAGTTTCCGGTCCTCTCTTCAAGCGGAAGCCAATGTGCCTGTCGGATGTGAAGGAAGTGACCCCTGCTTGGATGGGTCTGAACCCCCTTCCCATAAAGCAGCAGGAGCAAATATATGGGACACACATCCCTCTTTCCCACTCTCTTGGTAGACATCAGTCATTGATTACAGCTGACTTTCTGGCATGACCTTGGACTCCTTCTCTCCATAGCACCCCAGGGAGTCACTATCAATCGATCTCATGGCACTACTGGAGATCTTTGCCTCAGGTCTTCCCCTGGGAGCTGCCCTCTACAGATCAGGCAAGATGAGACAGGAGGCCGGCCGGTTCCTAGCGATGCCAACTGCTCCCACCCTCCCACTGAAGTCCCCCGAGTGGGTGTGCTGCTGCCCCTTGGGGTCTGCCCTCCCCAGATGAAGTCTAGCCCCAGACCTGTCTTGCCTCCACAGGCCTCTCTCCTTAGGGAGCTAGGAGACCACATGACTGGCCACCATGGTGGGCCTGCAGAAGGCTTCCGATGCTCTCACGCCCTTTACGGCTCGGGATCAGGCACTGACCTGTCCTGCTACCCTGTCAAATGGGAAGGCCCCCACCAGGCACGCACTGTGGTGTCCCGGAGTGTGCCCCTGTGACCGCAGGGTTTTGGTGGACATGAGGGGGTCTAGGAAGCGCCCCCACATAGGTGTTCCCATTTCCCCCTGGCATGGTGACCCCCAGCGCTGGGATTCCTGCCGTGGCTCAGGGGAGCGCTGCTCCGTACGTGGTGGCCGCAGCACCCTGCTCCCCTCGCGCCGCCCCTGCCCCGACCCCACTCTGGGGCCCCCACCCCTCAGGCGCCAGCACGCTCGCCCGTGTCAGTGGGGATGAGTCGTTTTCTGCGGCACGTTCTCAGGTCTGCCAGGCAGATTGGCCGCTGAGGCACCTACACGCACGGCCAAGCCCTACCAAGCCCTTTCCCTTCCGCGCACGAGTGCAGAGCCCAGCTCGGAGGGAAGGTGTCGGTGCGGAGCTCTGGGCTGGTCGTGGTCTCCCGCAGGCCAGCGGCGGCCGGGCCGCGCCCGCACCAGTCCGCGGTCAGGCCTCCGCGGTCTTCCCGGCTGCGTCTTCAGCGCGTCCCAGGCGCTCGGGCCCGTGGGCTGGCCCCCGCCGCCAGCACTCTGCAGCCGGACCCCACTGGGCACACGGGGCTTCGGCCCCGGGACCTGGGCTCCCATCTGGTCCGAACCCCACAGCGCTGTCCCGACGGGAGGCGGCCTCGAGGCCTCTGGGTTTGCTCGCTCGTTCCCTTCACCGAGACGGTTCCGGGCTCCCCCGACTCCCAGCTGTGTCGCGTGCTGGGCCCGCAGGCCCCGCGTCCTCCCCGAGCCCCACCGGCTGCTGCTGAGCCCCGGCTCCGCGCTGGGCCGCGCACGACGGCCTTACAAGTACCTCACTGAGCTCTGGCATCACCTGCAGGCGGGGGCTGCTCCACGAGCCTGAGGCGGGCGAGGGCAGCCTCCGCCCTCAGAGCCGAGGCCTCGAGCACCGCGCTGTTCGGACTCGTGGACGCCAATCTCAGTTCCACATGCTCTACCAGCACCAACGCCTCCTGCTAATGACTAATCCGGGGGACATCCATCTAGCGACTCAGCCTTCGAAGGCCGCCTGAGGCTCGGCAAGAAATTCTCTGAGTCCCGAACTCCGAGCCGGGCGCTGCAGGGCGGGCTGGGAGAGCACTGCCTGCCAGGGCAGCTGCCTGCAGTGGCTGGGGGTGAGGGGGGGTGGGGGTGTGGGGGGTGGCTGCCGGGCCGGGGGGGCTGCCGGGGGGCCGGGGGGCTGCCGCGCCGCCTGCCCCATCCACACCACTGCCTCCTGGAAAGCCTGAGGCCCAGACGCTGCTGCCCACGGCCAGCTGTGCGTGCGAACAAGAACACCTTCCCGAGTCCAACGGAGGCACCGTGGAGATGAACTGTGGCTTTGGCTTCTCCTGCTTCCACGCAGACAACCGGGAACGTGAAATGTTCAGGCCGCGGGCTCTGTCCCCGGGCCGCACTCACCTGGCCTGAAGCGGCACCTGGGCGGCTGCAGAAGGGCACCAGACACCTGCCCCAGAGTAGAGGGCGAGCTGGCGTCCTCGGCCCGGGCACCCACATCACTCCTATGGATTGGGGCCGCCTGCTCACTGAACCGCATCAATGTCACCCACTCAGGGCACGGAATGACTCCATCGAGCTGGGATGATGGATCTGTGTTGCCAGGGTGTCAGCAGCCAACGCCCTCAGGCAGCAGGGACAGGGACTGTGGCCTCCTGCTGGCCTTGTCCAAGGTCCGGAGGCGGCCGTGATGGCGCTGGGAGGCCCCCATCCTGCCCAGTGTGGGGTCCAGTCCCAGGTTTAGATGCTCCCACAGAAGTCCCTAGAGACTGTGACACCCTCACTTTGCCAGGACTGTTTTTGGAAAAAACGTCTTTTGAAAGACCCTGGCACCAAGAACAGCCAAAACTAGGGTGACATAGTTCTGTCATTTTGGGGGGTGGGTGGGGAGGGGCCATCAAGGAGCCTTCTGGGGTGTTGATGTTTTACTTTGATCTGAGTGGTTGCATGGAGGTTATGAACATCCATAAGCTTTATACTAAAGATTTGTGTACCTTAAAGTTACACATTAACTTGAAGGGATCTGGGAACCCCGAAGTGTCTTATGCAGGCCTTCCCCACCCACACTGGCTGCTTTTCCCCAAAGGGGTGGTGGGCCCTCAGCTGGTCAGCAGCCAGGGCTGGCGAGATCAGGCCTGAGCTTTGGTCTTGAGCAGTGTGTGGCCGCACACTCCACTGGAGCCCAGGCAGGCAGTCTTATTATTAAGAGTTCCACGGGCCAGCAGAGGGCTTTGCTGTGTGCCCCCTCCACCAGACCCGTTTTTCATTTGGCAAAACCTGTTGGGTCACCTTGTCATTGGAAAACCTCCCATAACTTTCCTTGGTAGACTGAAGTGCTCCTATTTGAGATTTCTCTAACCCTAACTCCTAGGGAAAGATGTTTCTCTCCTTTGAGCTCCCACACCACCTTATTAGTAATGTAACAAACATCTATTGACCCACCTCCCAGACGGAGAGCTACAACATTCCTAGTAACTTATGTTCCCTGACATCCTTCCTCATCCCACCTGGAGAGGACCACTATCCAGATTTTGGTGTTTATCATCCTTCTGCCTTTTGGTTTTGTACTTTAGTACATATTTCAAAGGTGTCCATGTGTCCCAGTTTGTTCAAAAAAGTGCCAGTTTATGTTTGTGGCCTAAATATACAGATTTAAATGTCCCTTTACCCTCTCAAACACATGCCAGAAGTTAAAGGATCAGTCAGTAGATACGTATGTGAGCAGTGTATTATTTGGTTTCGAACTTTAGAAAATGGCACATAGGATATGAAGTCATCTGAGATGTCCTTGTTTCTAAGATTTATCCGTGTTATTCTGGGCGGCCACGATTCACTTTCATTGAATCCGACTTCCTTGTGTGGATATACCTTGCGGTGTCTGGGGTGCCCAGTTGTGTGTTAGAAGGAACTTAACTCCAGTGACCGTTCTTGCACATGACTCCTGGAGGGGGTGGTTCTCACATGTGCACGTAGCCCTTGGCCGCACAGGTAGGAGGGAACTGCTGGACCCTGGGGCAGGCACGCTGCCAACTTGACAAGCTAATGCCACTGCATGTGGACATTTTTACTGATACATTTTACCTGTATCAGTAAACTGGGTTTTCCCATCACCAATATCTGCTGTCCTCAGTAGACTATAGGCCCAGGACCTGAGGGCTGATTCCTCTCTCTGAGCACTTAGAACAGTGCCTGGAGCTAGGAGGGAGGCGCTTGGTAAATGCCAAGTGCCAGACTGCCCGGCAGTGGGCTCAGGGCAGACTCCTTCCTAGTGCGACAACTTGAGGATGTTGCTGCTGGTGCCGTGGCATTCTGTACGTGCCAGGCCCTGCAACGGCTCTGCAGGGGGCAAGGCTGTGAGTATTCTGCTTGCTGGACGGGTCGCCTCCCTGCACCCAGGCAAGGGCACCCTGGCTTCCTTTCACTGAACCAGGTCCTCAGCTCGTCCCTCAGGTCCCTGGGGGCCAGGCCCACCAAGACGGACACCCACCAAGGTGAGAGCCATGATGCAGAGAACATAGGCCAGGGACCAGTTTTCTATTCTTGGCTCTGCCATAAATAAGCTGGATCTTGGGCAAGTCACTTTGTCTCCTTCCTTCCCTGATAAAATGAGTTTGGACAGTGATAGCTAATTCTTGAACTTGAGAACTCATCAGGATCACCAGGGAAACTTGTTTAGAGTGCAGAGTCCCAGGCCCTGGACCACAGGAATTGAGGGAGTGGTTCTGGAATGGGAAGTGATACATGCAGATTTGCCTGATAATGAATAAAAAGTTGGAAATGCTGATGGTGAAAAAATTGGTACACAGGGAGTTCTAATAAGCACTCTGAACCCTCAGCTGTTACCTACAGGCAACCACTTTTCATCATCTGTTCTAGATTTTCTGGTGGTTACCATTATTACTACACAACAGGCCAGTTCTTGTTTTACCAATCCCACAAACATTACCCATTGTCCTCCTGCTGTGATGGATGGTTTGGTCACACCCCCACCCCCCACTCCCAGGGGGGATCCTGGCCCTTTTTGGAAGCTGCATTTTAATGAGCACCTCGGGTGATTCTGAGCTAGCTGGTCTACCAGCAACACTTAGAGAGGAATAGGCCTAGAGAGGCTTCCGGTAGACACTGAAGTTCCCTCAGACCATCTCTTAAGCCCCCGGTTCATCTGCTTGGCTTCTAGAACTTGCTGACAGACCCTTTCCCCATCTCTGGGAGCTCTGATAGGCTGGGCAGGGGAGCCACGCTGGCAACCACACCACTCCATGTTGGTAATGGGTGGAACTACCCTGCCCTGTCATCTTGCTACCCTAGCTCATCGAGTGTCACCTCCTGTCCTCCAGTTGCTAATTAGAATGAGCAGATTTCTCCTTTAGGGACTGGGCAGAGCTCTGGCTCTAGCAGCTTGTTGAGATTCTGACTTCTTCATAACCAAGAAGTGGTGTGTTCAGACAACAGTCCATACAGAAAACAGGCACACACCAAAACTAAGCTACCAAGGACACAGCCCACAGACACACTTAGCGGGAGAAGGCAGGCAGGTAAGAATCCATCCTGCACATCTCCACCTATGTAAAACTTAAAACCAGGCAAAACTGAAAAACAAAAACATAACAAAACAGAACCCATCTACCAGGATAAAGGTCAATGGAGGGGTCACCTTCGAGGGGAACAGTGACTGAGCAGCAAGCCCAAGGGGCTGGTAATGTTCTATTTTTTGATTTGTGTGTGTACACACGTATGTTCACATTGTGAACACCTGAGCTATATCCTCATAATTCGTGCACTTTTCTGAATGTGTACTTCCTTACAAGTGTTCCCAATCAAAAGAGAAGGAAGAAAAACCAAGCAGCTCTCTTTCTTCCTGCCTAAACAAGCCCTTCCCCAGGATGGGCCCAGGCAGGCAAGGGAAGCTGGAGATGGGGCTCTCATCTGCGAGGCTGGGCCTGGGTTGGGGGAGGAAGGCTGGCATCCAGAGTGCTGATCCTGCCACTCACGGAGTATTTCAGAGCTCCAGCCTGGAGCCCCACAGAGCAGAGCAGGCTGCTGGGTCAAGGAAGTGGCTGGAAATGAGGCCCAAGCATATTCCCTGGGAAGGATGACAAGATACTAGCCAACCAAGACTCATATGCTTCCTTCCCCACCTGCTAGCAGCCCAAGCTGTCCGGGGGGAGGGTGGCGGATGGGACCCCAGCCCGCCTCCCCAGGCTGCTAGCCAACCCAGTGTAAATATTATTATACTCCTACGCATCTGAAGGACGTTAATTATTAAAACACATGCCACCCAGGGTAGTGCACTGTAATTAGGTTCAAATTAAATTAGCATCCTCTTGTAATTAGGACATCAATAACCACTCTTGAGGCACCAGCTCCCCAGCCCCTCCCCGATGCTTCCTAACATGGGCTAATGCAAGAAAAGGGGTCCACTGGCTCTCCCTGGGATGCAGAAATAATCAAAACCATAAATAAAGTAGAGGCAGTTGCACAAACCCTTCCCTTCACCCCCGAGTCCCCACTGCCCACCACCTTCCCTACTGGTCCTGCTCGCTGGCAGGGAGAAGGTAGACGAGGGTCACCAGGGACGGTCTTGGGTGGCGCTACTTTCCCTGGTGGCTAGCCCAAACCCTGGGCTCTGATGCATCAGTCCGCAGACACTGGAAAACTTCCAGAGCCTGTCCAGAGCTTAGCAATGCTGCTTTCCTGCCACCTGTCAGCTCTTGACTCTGACCTCCTCTAGGACACCTTCCCAGTCCCTGGGCCGGGGCCTCAGCTGCTTGTCCTGGCGCACCGCCCACCGCCGTGGCTCGTTACGGAGCTTTCAGCATCTGCTGACGGCTTCAACCTGGCCTGCACAGCCCCTGAGAGCCCATGGAGACAGCCTTGCCGCCCACTGACCCAGTTCTGCCTGAGTCTTAATCCGTGCTTGGTGGCTGGGTGATCGGTGCTCAAGAGGTTTTGGGGTTCAACTGGAAAGGTGGATGGGGGAACATGTTTCCTAACTCCAGCGGGGGAAGGAACTCCAGAGAGGCTTTTGATGCTCCTGGTGCAAGTGCTCGTGTTGACTGGTCTCAGCTACGGACAAAAGGCAAAGCCTCCGATGCACCCACATGCTGAGTGCTCCCTGGAAGTCTGCATCCTACGTGCCTGGCTCGTGTCACCCCAGTCCCAGCCCTGCCCACGACAGACCCCAGGACCTCAACAGACGTGACGGGGAGGAACTAAGAGGAAGTGGCGGCAGCAGCCTCCAGCCCCGGGAATGGTCTGGCCTGGGTTGAAACCAGCACGGGAAGAGAAAGAAAAGAAGTAGGAAGGTTCGGGCATCATTTCAATTGCAGAGCCACGGAGGGCTTAACCTTGGGCGCAGATGTAACCAAGGTAACTGTGGAGACTGCGAGCCGATTTCAGACCCTTTTGTGAGACAGCGGGCTGGCATCTTGCCCCTCTGCCTGTTGCGCTCACGGGGAGTACACGCCGACCTGCCTCTTGACCCCACCAGGAGGTAGAGAAACGGGTGAGGCGACCATTCTCTTCTCCATGACTAGCCTCCACCATGCATGACAAGAAAACATGAGACCACCGGGAGTGGGCTTGCCTGCTGGGGGCAGGACAGCTTCTCCAGGAGTGAGACAGACGGGGACCTTCACACTCCTGCGGACTTCTTGGGCCCCATCAGGGGCTGTACGAAGTCATGGCAAACATAGTTTCCTGGACCATAAAGGGTCTGATTCGAGGACCATAAGCTCTCGGTCTGGCTAACCCAGAGGTATTCCCGGGCAGGTAGAAACGGGAGTCCTTGAAAGGAAGGGAGCACACAGATTTTTGGAGCTGCACAGACACCACTGCCCCACTCACCTCTCCCCTTAGTAGAGTGCACCCCGAGTTCAGGAAGCACATATCCTTTTTCCTAAAGACAGGTTCTCGGTAGAACCCCACGTGAACTCTGGGCCTCAACAAGTGGGTGTAGGAGAATTGCCAGGAACCAGAATTTTCTGGGGCCTAGGACCCTGGTTTAGGGATGAGAGCTGGCCAGCCAGGCCCCACCACGTCCCGCCTTTCCCCAAGGTCAAAGGACCGATCTTATATGGCGGCTTGGAGCACCACCCCAGAGTGGAAATGGGGGGTTGAATGTGGGGCCGCAGGAAGGTGTGCCAGGTTTCACAGGAGTATGTGCCTAGGAAGGGCAGGGCTGCACAGAGAACAGGCAGATCCTGACACCGTGGCGACCTCGCCATCACACACCTACTCTCTCTCCCTGGCATTCCCCCAGTGGCACAACAGCTTCCTCACTTCCACCACAATGGCTGCTCTTGAGCCTTCCCCTCCTCCAGGAGCGGCCTGGGGTTTCTGAGCTCTGTGGCCAGCTCTCTCTCGAGGACCTGGGGGATACCTCATTAAGTCAGACAGAGCAGGAGCTAACCTGGAGAGACAGGGTCTCCTTGGCGAGCAGCCGTGACCCCTCTTGAACCCACCCTTGTCCTCCAGCTCCATTTCCCAATGAACACACACTGTGGAGGGAGCGGGGCAGGCACTGAGGCCCCCATCCTTAACCCATGTTGTGTCAGTTTTATCTGGTGTTAATCTTTACTCCAGCCACAGCAGGAGAGGGAAAGTTCCCTCTGGCCCCCTGCTGGGGCTCCGGCAGAACTTGGCAAAGGACAGTACCGGCGACTCTCCGCAGGGGCCTGGTGAGACCGAGCCCAGCCTTCCATGTGTGGCCAGTCCTGGGCAACTGCTTGCCGAGCTGCTCGAAATCTCCAAGGTCCTGGAGGGCAGCCATGAGCAGTGGGGGGTATGGACTGATGAGTTAGAAGATCTCCAGCCTTCTGCCTGACGGCCACGGTGCCATCATGCCTCCCAGGGCCCAGGAGTTGCCTGCGACTCTGAAGAACTGCCCTGCTTCCCCGACTGGCTAGGTTTCTAGGGCTGAGGCCAGGTATGCAGATGACTGTGTTGAGGGTCATCCAAGTGCCCAAGTCTCCTCCTGCTGGGGCTGTCGAGATCCCACACTCTGGACTCCACCATGACCAATAAGGGCTGCAGACAGCAGATACTATTTTATTGAGCCTCAAAAGCTTTAAATACAGAAATGGGGAGGGCTGGCAGGGGCAGATGTAGACACGCTGGCATCTGAGAAAGGACGCATCAGAGGAATCACATAATCAACAGCTGGACAGAGAGCTGGGAAGAAGGGCAATCTGGGATAGAAGTGGGGTGCCAACTGGCAGCTGGCTTTGGGTGTCAGGATCATGCCCTACGTTAGGACAAAGTCTTTCATGTTTCTTCCTGATTTGAGGACAACTTTAAAGAAAAACCAAACCCCCAAATAAAAACGCAGTATCAGCTGGAGGAGACTGTGGACGGCAGCGCCTGTCATCTCAGAAGACAGCGACCTGCTCCTGAAAGCCTCGGGCTCCCCCACCCCACCTGTGCCCAGATGCCGCCCACAAGACATTTCCATACACTGAAGCAAAGCTGGACCCAATCTACACCCCTGATCTGGGGTCTGGAGCTGAAAACACCCTCCCTGCAGAGGAGGAGGTACTGGTGTGAGCGGGGCTGGGGGCCAGACCCGCTTCTCCTTAGCGGCTGTAGCCAAACTCATCAGCGTCATCGGCCCGGAAGTCTCCATAGCGCCACAGGTTCAGCTGTGAGAAGGCAGAAAATGACCGTGAGGGAGGTGGGACCTGCTGGGACCCCGGGACTAAGCCCTCTTTTTAAGCTCCCCCTGGAATCCTTGAGGTACAAACTCACCCTGGCACTCTTGGCTGACTCCTGGGCATTCAGGTACTCTGTGATCTGGAGGGACAAGGGAAGAATGGGAGGTCACAAAGGGGTTATTTGCAACTGAGCAGCCGGAATGACCCCGGAGACTGCCCGGGTCTGGTCTGCATCACGCCCTTGCTCAGCGGATCACCAGCTCCCCCAGAGTGAAATCCCAAGTGCGTTGTCTCACTGGCCTCCTTGCTGTTCCTTGACTCTCTGTGCTGGCTGTTCCATCTGCCTGAAACGCTCTTCCCCTCAGGTCCACCTGGCCACCTGTCCTGCTCCTTCAGGTCTTCGATAAAGCATCACCAACTCAATGAAGCCTCAAATGACCCCATTTAAAATGCCAATCACCCCTCCCCCACACTCTTGATTCCCCTGATTTCTGTTTTCTCTTTTTCTGTTGCATTTATCTCCTATCAGTCAATTTCACTGATTTAGTACATATGTTTTTGTCAACTCATGCTTGACTGTAAGCTCCATAGGGCAGAAATGTTGTCTCTTGTTCATGGAAATATGTAGGCCCTCAATAAATGCTTGCTGAAAGAATGAATCAAAGAATGAACAAACACTTGTAGGGTGTTTATCTCAGATACTGGGCAAAGGAATATTCTAGACACCGGAGACATTACAGGTAGCTTCAAGGAGAGACAGTGAGATCTCATGCATCTACAGGGAAACTTACGCTAGCTCCCAGCGCAATCTCAAGACACTGGGGGTCTCTAGTGAGAGGACTAGGGGTGTCACGCCTCTCCTGTCCAGAGGAGACAGAGTAGCAATTCACACTGGGGTCTTGCTCCAAATGAATCCCCACCCTGCACAACCCGTGCCACAGACCCAGAGACCGCACGAGAGAGAGAGGTCTGGGACAAGGCGAAGCGACGGGCACAATGGAGAGAGAACGGGGCTTTCAGCGCTGCCGCTCTCACCTCTCCTCTCAGAGGGAGCGTGGGGAGGAGCTGGGTGCTGCACGGGCACAGGCTTCCCACCAGCCCGTCCTGAGGGCGAGGTGCCCGTCCCAACTCCCAACGCTCAGTAAGGAAGACAGAGCAGGTGGTCCCCACGTGTCGGCTGCAGGGCCCTCACGGTCCGGCCCGTGAAGCAGCGAAGCCCGCGGCACCCTCCTCGTCTCACGATGGGGAGACTCAGGCCCAGCCCAGCTCCACACGCCGGGGGCTTTTCAGACAGGCTGGAGGGGCAGTCCTTAGGCCCCGTCCCAGTCGAGTCTGGCTCCGGGGGGCACTGTCTGCCAGCGGCTGGCTCCAGACTTGGGAATCGCACGTTAGAGAGAAGGAAGTGATAAAGGGGGGGAAGAGGCAGCGACAGGCTGTGGCCCTCTCCAGCCTGCCACCTGGGGGCACCGCAAAGGGACACCTCTCACTCTAGCTTACAGCTGCATTCTCAGCCAAGCCTGCAGCCAACTAATTTGGGATGTAATTAGCTTTTTTTTTTTTAAACCCCAACAAACCCAAATCCGTTATCTTTTTCCAGCAGGAACAGCAGGACGGAGGGTTCCCTGTTCCATCACCGGCTCTTGGTGCAGCCCCGGCCCCCTCTGTGGTGGCGGGGGGTGGGGGGCGGGGAGACGCTAGCAGCCTGCCCCCACATCACGTACCACTTTCTGGAACTGTTTCTCCTTGCGCACTTCCACCATGACCAGTCCCTCCTTCACCAAGCCCAGTCCCACATCCCCCTTGGAGTCGGCAAACTGCAGGGTGACGTGGGGACAGCCAGCGCTCAGGTGCTCCACGTTGAGCAGGCACTGAGTGTTCTGGATATCCCGCACCACGCTGTCCACGGCGTCTGTCCGAGCATCCTCCTGGAGCAGAGACACGTGCAGGTTAGCGGGAGAGGGAAGTGCGAGATTTAAAGACAGCCACCTGGGCCCCAGGTCCTGTTCATGGACTTCCAAGCAAGTGTCCAGCAGGTGCCAGCATCTCATTTCCTGCTCACATCCTAATGAGGAAGGAAACAGCCTCTGGACAGGAAGTGCCCCCTCTCCCTGGCCTGTCCCTCCCTGCCAAGCCTATCTGCATACATCCCAACCTTGTCGCCCACCTGCCTTGTGTTTCTGAGAAAAAGTGGCTTTTGTCCATCCAAAACTAACCGTCCACTTGCTGCCTAGCCCCCCTCACCCCCACCTCTGCAGCACTGTGTCCCAGCACCGTGACCCCTTACAGTCCCAGCTTTTGTGCACGTACTGTCCTCTCAGGCTCTCTCCAGGCTTTCTCCAAGTCTCTAGTCCCCTTAGAGACTTCCCCTTGACCTATTTTGTCACCCTCTTTGGCAAATTTCATGAGAAGGCAGAGAACGTTCTAGGGCGCAGATTCCTACCCTACCATTTGCTCCTTAGCACCCTGCATCCAGCAGCAGCTCCACGCACGCTGTTCAGACTGCTGCCCTGAGCACCATGGGCCTTGCTGGTGCCCAAGCCAAGGGTACCCGCCAAGCCTTAAGCCTGACCTCCCTGGGGAGCTGGACACTGCAGAACTGGCTCCCTGCTTCGGGAAACTGGGTGGCTCTGCAACCCTGAGCCCATGTTCTCCTCTCTGGATGCACATTCTGGCTCAGGTTCTTCTTTGGATCGGGGAAGGCCAGCAGTTGCCAAGGCTTGCTCTCTTCTGCATCCTGTCTTCCGCACACTTGCCCTGTACGCACCCATGGTTTTAGCTACCAGTCCGTGATTCTAAGTCTTCTCGCTTTCCAAACCGAACACCATCAAGCTGCGCCTGGAGCTCCCATAGCCCCTGACCTGCTCCTTCTCATTCTTGCATCTTGGCCAACAGCATCAGAGCCACATGTAAGAAATCCTGTCACCTTCTGTTCCGCATTTCCTGCCCCCACCCCCAGATGGCGCTGAGACCTGGCCCCCTAGGGTGTGGCCCGGGCTTGGCTGTCACTGTCTCTAGCCTGGACTTCCAACTGCCATGATCTCCCATGACTCCACCCAGTCTCCGACAATGGCCCCTGAAGGAACTTGCAGAACCAGATTGGACCATGTCACACCTTTGCTGAAAACCCTGCCCCCACCCCTCAGGCCATGACTTATCTTTCCATTCTCCTCTCCTATTACTGCCCCCAAGTTCCTGTACTCCCAACTGTGTGGACCAGTCTCTGCCCCAAGTGCCCTGGCCCACTGGGCCCATCCACCTAAAGAATCAGCTCAGCGCTCCAATGCCATCTCCTCTGTGTACCTTCCCTCAACTTCCCTGGTTACTCCCACCTCTCAGGTCCTGTCGCTAACAGACATTGGTCAGTGTTTCCATCTCCTGGCAGCCTGTTAGGGCTGCACCAGTGGCTGAGTGTCATCGGACAGCCCCCTTTGGAAGGAGGGAAGGGAGGGAGGGACGCAGGGAGATGCGTAGACTCACGTCTTGGGGCACCTGGATGAAGGCAAAGGCATACTCTGTGGCTTGAGGAGGCAGCACACGAGTGCTGAAGGCAGGTGGCAGGGTCCCCAGGCGGGTGGACGGCAGGATCTCCCTCTGCAGAGGACATGTCAGGCCAAGAGCATTACACACTCGGCGCCCCCTTGCTCTCACAGGATGACTCCTATGGCCAGGCCTCTGGAATTCTAACTCAGGCCCCCACCACGACTTGCTCCCACTTAGCCCCAGTCAGTGACGCCTTGGGGGGACGTGCCAGGTTGGCCCCTGCAGCAGGCGGGCAGCTGTGGCTCCCACCTTCTCAACCTGGGCCCGGGCTTCGCACAGCTGGTGGCTCTACTAAAATGATCAACTTGGTCACTGGTCTCTAACCACGATTTCCATTTTTCTCCAGTGCCTTCCCTCTGTGACATGGGTTCCTTGAATACTTTCCCAGAGGCTAGGGGGAGCTCTGCAGGGAAAGCAGACGGAGACAAGGGCTCCGACAGTCCCGCACCGTGGCCAGGACCTCTTTTGTGTATCCCCTGGTGGCAAGTTGGGAGCACGGCCCAACTCTGGGCTTCTGCGCGACCCTTAACACTAGTCCTTGGGGAGAGCGGACAAGCATCGTCACACCTCAGGAATAGCATGGTTCTGAACTACAACTTTCTCTCCCGCTTGCTGCTGTGCCCACACGGAATCTCCCAGAATTGTTAACAGACTCCCAGGACCAGTCCGAGGGGGCTTTTCTCAAGGGTGCTAGTCACTCTGCCCCCTTGTGACTTCCCAGCAAGCCTTGGTTTGGGGATGCGCTGGGGATCAGCACACAAGCACCCGGTCAAGCAAGACCAGGAGCCGTGGGGTGTTGACGGCCTCCACGGGCCCTCTCTTCAAAGAAGTTGGGCAGAAGATGAGAAGCCATGGGTGTGGCTCGGCACTCATCCTTGGGGCCTGGAAAGGAGACTTCAGAGTCCAGTGGCCTGTTCCACCAACAGGAAAGATGCCTACATGCTCACCATTCTGTCAGTCAGGGGTTCAGAGCTCACAGGGACTTGACCTAGGGGACTGCTGTGCTGCGGGCCCCTCCTTTGCCTACTCCTCCACCTCCAGGTCCCCCACACTCACATTGCCATAGTCAATGTAGAAGACGTGCACTTTGGCAGGAGACTCGACTTTTTCCACTCGGGCGCGGTACCTGCAACGGCAGCGCAGGCAGAGCTCAAGGCACAGCCCTGACGAGTCCGGCCTCCCTGGAGCCTTAGCGACAGCAGGGCAGGGGCACGACACTTCCCTGCCCAGGGGTCAGGGTGGACACCCATGGGTGTCACAGAGGGCAGTTCTCAGACTCCATGAAGGCCCAGGCTCGGGGCACGGTGGCCCTCATCTAATGGAATCAGAGCACAGCTGGGAGCAGAGGGAGGGAGAAGGGACGTGTGGAGCAGATTAATGTGTCCTTGGGGCATAAAGCAACAAGACTAATGACCAGATTGATGTCTGCTGTTTAAAGCGAGCACACTAGACAGCAGCTGTAATTAGCCGGCAGATCTGTCTGGGAGGCCGCGGTAGGGAACACATCCAAGTCACTCCGTCACCCAGGGAAGGCCATGGGCCCTACTGTTGGTAAATCAGACATAGTGACCTTCTTGCAGCCTGTGAGTGCTCCTGCTCATGTCCCAGACAGCTAGGGTGGAGGGTCGGGCGGCTGGTCTGGGCTCACTGAGAGCCAGCCTCTGCCCTCCCTGCCCTATGTGACACCATTTTTCCTGTGTGAGGTGAGGGCTGTGTTGGAGAGTCTCAGCCGGGCACAGTTCCCCCAGTAGAGCTTCCCAGAATGAGGAGAGACACCGCTTATACACTCAAGGCTGACTGGGCTGCTGGCAAATCACAGGCCCCAGATGAGCTTGGGCAATGAAGAGGGCCACACCGGAGAGCCGGCCAAGGTCAACCACCACCGCCCAGTGGAAACCAGGTTGCTAAGGCAAATGCCTGAAGTCTACTAGGTAGCTCGGCAGGCCTGTGGTCCTGAGGACAGACTGGCTACCGCTCCTGCTTAAGACTCTTTGCTCCGCTCGGGTCCAAGTGGCTTACCATTCTCCATCGACAAACTTGGCAATGCAGAATTCTCCACGGCGGGGCGCATAGGAACCTTCGACAGGAGGGTGGCTGGCGATGTCATTTCGCATGTTCTCCATCAGCTTCTCCAGCTGGGTGCCTGCAGGGGGGGAAGAGGGAGTGAGCCCTGGGTTGGGGAGCAGGCAAGATGTGGTGTTGTGTAGGGCGCCTACGGCACTGGCCTGCCCCGTTCCGTAGGGAAGTCCCCTGTGGTCTCAGCTCAAGAGGCTCACACTGTCTTCAAAAGTGGGACGGGGACCCGCTGACACTTCAGGCCTCAGAGGCACAGAGTCTTCCTTCCAACCTCAGCTCTCCAGTCCACTGGCCAGGGCTGTGGAAGCTGCTGGGAATGTTCCTGGGCTCCACTTAAGGAGGTGGATGAAGCGCGGGGATGTGGAGCAGGGCCAACCAGCCTCGTCCAGGGTGGGAGCGGGCCAGCTTACACCTGTTCCTACAAGGACCGGCCTGGCCTGGGCCACAGAAGTGATGACTGACAGCAGCCACTCTTTGCCAGTGTCTCCCAGGGGCAAACACGGAGATGAACGGCGGGCCCCATACAACCCTGGGCAAGGAAAGGGCC
This sequence comes from Phoca vitulina, assembly GCF_004348235.1. Taxonomy (NCBI): domain Eukaryota; kingdom Metazoa; phylum Chordata; class Mammalia; order Carnivora; family Phocidae; genus Phoca; species Phoca vitulina. The sequence goes on from NW_022589707.1 coordinate 16,900,658, forward strand.
TCAGACTCTGAGCCATGGAAGGTGTGGAGTAACTCAGGGAGCAGGGCCCAATCTCAGTATATTCAAACTTGACTACTCTGACCTTGCTTACCACGTGAAGTACGTGCAAAAGCAAACTTTGGTACTGCCAGGTTGGGGTTCCAACCTCCCGCCCCAACTCAGTGCCCTCTTTGGTTGGGCAGGGAGAGAGTCTCCTCCTCAGCCTGTCCTTCCTGAATCCCGAGTCCCTGCTGCTTGTCAGCTGGTAATACCAGGTTTGGCAACACCCAGGGTCCTCTCAGGTTCCCTTCCTTGCTCCTTTCTGCTGTATAACCCACCCCCACTCTACTAAGCATCAGTCCCCAGTAACTTCACTTTTCCATCCAACTTGGCCCCAATTCTAGCTCTCCATTAGGCCCGTTGTGCCCCCTTTGCTCTCGGAGGTGAGGGTAGCTGGGTTCGTGGGATGTGGGTATGGGGTTCTTCTTTCCACCTCCGGGGCCCAAAGCCACCCCGTAACAGGTGCCTAACACATGTTGGCTATTGGTACACTTGTCACAGTTGGCCCTGTATGTTCCTTGTCTGGCTTATGTTTCTGCCACTATGCTGTGAGCTCCTTCAGGGCACAGACCATTGCTCACTTGGTTCTGTTTGCTCTTGCAAGGCCTAGAAAATCCCGGATGCATGCAGGGTACTTAAGAATTCAACTGTATTCGGGGCACCTGGGTGGCTCAATCGGTTAAGCATCTGCTTTCGGCTCGGGTCATGATCCTGGGGTCCTGAGATCGAGCCCCACATTGGGCTCCCTGCTCAGAAGGGAGAAGCAGACCCCTGCACCCCGCCCCGCCTATGCTCTTGCTCTCTGTCAAGTAAATAAAATCTTAAAAAAAAAAAAAAAAAAAAAAGAATTCAACTATATTGAAGATGCACTCTGCATATGTGCACAAAGATGCGTCCACTCCTGGGCCTCTGCATGGGCCACTGTCCCAGCATTCATGAGCACTGGTCTCAGAACAGGGACTTTTAGGAAGCAGCTGCCCTTCCCCCACCCAGCAGTAAACCCTCTACACAAATTCTTTCTATACTTGGTCTATTTTTATTTTTTATTTTTTTTGCTCCAAGGCAACAGAAGCAGACTTTGCCTCCTGCGAACAGGTCCTTGCACAGAGCCTGGCTGGTCATTTACAGCTAATGGCAATGCTTTCATCATTTCATTAGATCCTTCCTGAAGGCAGGCTTTAATTAAGAGAAGAGACACAGAGCAAGAGGATGTCCCCCAAGAGAGGATGAAAGGTTTCAGAAGAGGGAGGCTGTAGATGCTTAAGTTTATTTTCATGGATTTTATGGAACCAACCGAGGTCAGGTTTTCTCTGGATCCCACTGCAGCCCTCCAGGTAGTGTGCCAACAAGGGCCTTATTCCCTTCTCCAATGTTCCAAGAACACATGGTTTCCCCTTTGGTTCCTTTTTTCCTGATTTCCTGCCTTGGCCACCACTCGCAGTGTCCTGGCTCCCTATGGCCACCAGAGATAGCCAGGCGGGGCACAGGGCATGCACAGAAAGCCTCTGAGATTACTTGCTGAAGGCCTCGAACCCTCAAGCTCTGTCCCCTGGAGACTTTAGGGCCCTATTCTTATCCAAGGTGGGTCCTACCCCGCAGGATCCAGAGGCCAGGTAGAGCCTGCCAGAGAGCTGCCGTACCTTGGGCAGGGTCTTCTTTGAGTTTCCTTTTCCCTGAGCTTCCTGAGGCCCCTTCTTTCTGACTCCTGTGCTCAGAAACAGCTCTCCTTCCTGCCTGGACCACCACTGAAAGACTCCTTTCTTCATCACACCACCCAGACCGGGCGGTGCTGGGCCACTTTTTAGCAGGATTGCAGCTGACCTCAAGGGAGCTTAATCTTGAAGGCTCATCAGCCCATCTCTACCCCTCCCTGGCTCTTTCCCCTCCCAAGTAGAGCCAGCCCAGAGCTCGGGAAGGTTGGTTTTTCTTGGTGAACTGACATGGCCACAGACCAGCTGCCTGGAAAATGTCATTAGAGGGAAGTGGTTGAGATGAGGCTGATGATCT